>NW_018127976.1:4471496-4479029 GCF_001952655.1 Monopterus albus | reverse complement strand
ATTCTTGAGCATGAAAAGCACATGCTTTAATACACACACAGAGTTTTTCTGGCTTTATGAAACATTTCCCAGGACGTTTAGTGACTAAGGAAGTATCATCTAGATTATTTTCTCATTCCTCCTTTTGATGAACCATTGTCTCTGAATGTAGATACTAGGGTTAAAATGATGACTGGAATGAATAAAAACACTCTGATGAATACTATACAGTAGTTGTCAAGCCACAATGTGTATTCTCTCCCCAGGATGTCAAAAACACTTTCTTAATCACATTTTGCCAACGATACCCTTTGGCATTTATATAAGAGTTTTCAGTAGCGCACCATCTCAAAACACTTGTGTAAAGTAAAGTCAGCCTTTACACACAAAATGTACATGCCTATATTTAGTTAAGCACTAAAACTTTATTAGGAGCACAAGCTGCATGGCTAGAAAAGACAAAAGCTTGGGTTAAAATGTTCACTGATTAAGATAAAAAAAAAAACATCAAATACTGATGCAGGTGGGTTAACACTGTTCTCCACTGAAAACCCTGTGCATATCATTGGGATGCCAAAGGTACCCTTTTGAGTATAATATATAAAAGCCCCTTTTTCACCACCTGGTACTGGCTCAACCTGTCTCAACTCTACTTGCTTTTGATACCAGGTGCTTTGTTTTCTCCTGCAGATAGTTCCCCCACAGTATAGCTGGTTGTCACAGCAATGCTGAAACTGCCATGAAGTCACTGGCCCATGGTGGTGGCAGGACAAGATCAAAACTGTTATAATTTTCATCTTGTTATTATGCCATTTTATTGAGTTTTGATAGTTTTTCAGGTGAGAAAATAACAATTTTTTGAATATCTAATCTATCCAAGTAATGCTAGTTACAAATTTGCTCCTACATTTTTGGAGATGTGATGACCTGCTAAAGTGTCAGCTAGCTAGCACTACTTAGCAGACATAACTGTAGCCACTGTTATTACAAATGTATGAAGAACGAGCACCTGGTGTCATTACATCTGGGTTCATCAGTAACAAGACTGCCATGTAGTAGTGATAAATTTCTCTTACCAATTAGTAGTCTGCTGTGTTTGCACGTCACCGTTTGGTATCGCCTCAGCTTGCTTGGGACCTCTACGGAGGTGATACCAAAAATAGTACCAAGTATTGTTCCAAACATTTGAGTGATGTTAAAACAAATGAGCCAGTAGTGTCCAGTCAAGTTGAGCCAGTACCAGGCAGTGGAAAAGGGGCTAAAATTTACTTCAGGCCCTGAGAATGACAGTGAGTTCCTGAGTTGTTTTTTGGACCTTTGGACTTTTCTAAATTGACTTACTGTACATAGTAGCTAAATAATCAACATTATCTCCATACAAATACATATTTGGGTTATTCAGAGATTTAATAATCAAAGTTGGACCTTTTCTTGCTGTTAACATTTGAGCATAAATGGCTGCAGTTGTCTATTGCTCCCAAACCTGGCTTGAGCTGTACTCAATACTTTGACTGTAGTGACAGTATTAATTAATCTCCTCCTGATCTCCTATGAACTGATCTGGTAGCTTGTGGAAACCAATTCAGTCCTTTTTCCCAGATATGTGATGTGACCCCAGTTTGGCAGTCGTGGGCCAGGGTGGACAGAACCTAACAGAGAGATAAGGAAGTCCAGATCCAGTCACCCACTGCCTGTCACAGAAATGCAGACATGTGACAGATCATAAAATGAACAAGCTGCTGTTCTTTGACATATAGAGGTGCTGCACAGAGATAGCAGGAAGGGAATCACCACAAGAAATAGAGGGGACAGACAGGGGAAGGCGATGGAAGAGATTAGGGATGAGCAGGGTCAAACAATGAGACAAATATTCTGCTAGATATGCCATCCATCCATCCATTATCTTTACCGCTTATCCTGAAGAGGGTTACGGGGGGCTGCCAAATGCTCTCTCCAAAAATGAGTTTTTTTACTATGTGGAAGTAAAATTAATGCCAACTATTAGATAACAAAAATCAGACATAGTTTCCATGTGAATCATATATGCCTGTAACTAAGACCCTTATATACTTATATTATTATGCTGAGGTGGAACGAGAGACACAGTTGAGACCATGTGTATGCTAAATAGGCAGCTCAGTGCAATTTTGGTGCTTGTTTTGACCTGAAATAGCTGTAACAATAACACCTGCTCAAACCACCTCTTATCACTATCGCAGATGCATTTGAAATTTTCCTGACAAGCACATAGGTTGGGAAGCACTAGATCAGGTACCCAAATATATTTTACTGGCCCCACCATCTTAAAATTAACCCTTAAATCTACAACTGATCTGCTGGAAGTCACTCAAAATAATTTGTGTCATTAAGATTATTGTTAATGGAAATAAATAAAGTAGTCCTCAAGACTCAAAGTGTTTACTGTCATGCGCACAGTAAGGAAACGTGTTTCCCTGTAAAATGAAATTCTTACTTTGCTGTCCACAATGAATGCCAAACAATACAAGGTAAAATATAAGGTATATAAATAGTACACAAAGTCCTCAGTGTGTGGCTATAGATGTGAATATGGTCTAACTGTTGGCACGCATTAGGACACACCGTCTGTTCTTACAGGATCCAGACAGAGGTGATCTGCAGTTGGTGTTTGGGAATCAAAATCTATGATAAAAAATTACACATAATAACGCATGAAAGCATGAGCCAAGATAAATAACAAACATTCAGCAGATGTCTTGAATAATCCTATTATGCAGCAGATAAAGTCAGTGCAACCTCACTGTGGTTGCTGTAACAGCTAAGTTAAAGTTTCCTGAAATGGACATGTTTCACACAGACATACGTTTGTTACTACCACAGGGATACAAGTTGTGTCTGTTTATGTATTATATGAGTAAATGAATATATGAGTAAATTGCTATATAATTGCTGCTGGTTAGAGAATCAGAGACTTTCTGTCTTCCTTGCACAAATGCTGGTCAGTGATATTAGCAGACCACATGTCACAGGGCTAGCCTGTGCCATCTAATGTGTATGAAGTTAGCTGCTGAGACAATAGAGCACATGGTTTTTGCCATGTGGCCCAGACTTGGTTTGGCAATTGTTTATTTCTGGTCATTTCAGTATATTACTGTCACAGTTCAGGAAAAAAAAAACTACATGGTATCACATTTATACAAAATGATTTATTTCTGGTGTTTTAAATTCAAGATACCAGTTGCTTGTATGTATTTCAGTTTTTCAGGATACAGGACCAGCCTGTCAAACAGGAAGTGAGAGGTTCCAAGGGGTTTTATAAGAGGAGATCTTTGGACCTTACCGTGCTGAGTAGAATACAGAGGGAGAGTTCATGGTTTAACCACTCTAACTAATCTTTACTTGTAATATGTAAGTGTGGGGACAATTTGAGTGATGACTAGACATTGTTTATGTTGCCTTGGGGGGTTCCTGTATAAATAGCCAGGAGCAGAAGCTTTTCAGGACAGTTGATTGGGGCAGTTGTATGATGCAGGATTAGGCCTGCTGAGAGGTGCCCAATAGCCATGGGCCTAGCTTAAGTTTGTTCCCCTCCATTGTTAACAACTGAGTTGCTTTATGTTCTTTGTCAGAACATAGCTGTTTGTTTGTTTAATTTTTTATATAGTTTATCATATCCATGTCAAGGTTGGCCTGAGCTGTTTTCCGGTGAAACTAGAAATAAATCCTGCACCAGGTTTAGATAATTCCTGCCTTTGTGTGTGTGTGGGTTCCCTGCAATTACATAAATAATTTTGTCAATATCAGTCTAGGACTGGAGAGAAGAATATAGTGGGTGAAAAAAATCTTTCTTCTCATATGTTTCCTTGTACTGACATCAGTCAGTCAAGTTTTTATACTGCTCTTTAAAGGAGATGAGAGGAACTAATACCCTACTATATTCCATGTTTCCTCCATAATGCGCCCAGTAACAACTGGCTGTGCACCAAAGTGTGTTGCGTCTGTAGTTACCAACACTGCAAAACGGTAAACATGCCCATATTTTCCTTGCACCTGCAGGTTAGACACAAGTTTAGCACTGCACCCTGTTGCAGGAAAATAGACCCTACTTTTTCCTGTTAAGCTCTTTATTTTGATACAGTTCTGCTTTTTGGCCCCTGTTTGTGTTCCAACTTCACCAGTTTCATGCCCTGCTCTCATTTACACTCAACTGTCTTTCATTAACATAATCAAGGACTTAGTATTTCAGTCTTCTTACAAGATTCACTGCCAGATTGTTGTCAGAAATTTCTCCAGTGTGACTCCCCTGCAATTCAGACTGGCATTCATGTTTCTCACAGTATGTTCTTTGTTGCTGGACTGAGTCAGTCGTCGAGTCACAGTTTCACAGATACTTTAGGCCAGAAACATGCTTCACACAAGTAATTAAATAGGTGATCAAGTATAAAAAATGTCTACACATACAGACATGTTCAGCTAGAGCTCCATCAAGCCGGTCAGCTGGCTGATTTGAACAGAAGTGAACCCAAACTGAAAGGGCTCAGCTTTTTCTTATTGTTTCATGCTACAGTGCCCCTTGACAGCAGCACTAAGACTGGTGAACACAATGTGTAGCTCAAAGCATTTGCAAACTTGTATTAACTTTTGCAGTGCTTGCCTCACCCTCATTAACAGCACTGTGGTACCCTTGAGCAAGGCCCTTATCCCCACCTGCTCCAGTGGAGCTGCTCAGTGGCCACAGGTAAGTCTATGGTTGCACTGTGCTACTTCCAGGTATGAATGTGAACAGGGTGTCCCTGCAAAAGAGAGGGAGCCTCTCAGTGGACCTACCCTAAATAAAAATAAAGGTTACAAAAGTGTTTGGGGCAGTGCCCTGAGTAACTGGTTAGTGTTCTGTTCTAAGACTAGTGTTTGAACTCTACTGTTTAGTCAGTAGGTTCTAGTCCAAGCTTCATCCTCATGCTCAGCTATGTCCTGTTTGGTTGCTGAACCAAACCAGGCAGTGATGGTTGAGCAGAGAACAGACTCTGATTCTGCTGTAGAACTGTATCAGCAGCCCCCAAGGCAGGTTGAACTTCCTGAGCTGGCACAGTAGTACATTTATATACAGTATTTCTGTGTGTAGTTAGGTCATCTGATTTTGGGTTTTGTAGTTCTTATGTTACACTACTAGAGACCTGTCTTTAGGAGAGCCTTGTTTTCTAGGAAGGAAATCTAAGTTCAGGTGTCATTTCCAGTGAATGTGTGAATAAGCTGGAGAAATGTAACTATATACATGCTGCTATGAGACAATTACTGAAGGTAAAATGACAATGATTCAAATTAATTTACTGAACTCTTTGCAATTTTCAGTGCTACTCATCATGCACTGTAATGACCTATTTTTATTTGTTCCCTTTCAGCTATACTACAGTTAGGTATTTTTAGTCAGATAGAAATTGGATAGATACTTTATGTATTAGAAATGTTTAGTGGAGATAGGATGTCTAGTTACACTGTTAAATGCTGAGACATGCTTATGAGTTTCTACAGGGTACATCTGGTCAAGGATAACTAGAGAGAAAAGTTGATGACTGTCAGCAGACAGGGTGTTTAATATTATTATTATGACGTGTATAACTGTAGCCTTAGCCATAATATGTTCTTATGTTTAAGTCACGACATGTTACTAGAGGTCGTGTGAGAATGTTTTTAGCTACACACACGCACATTGATTTGCTTCATGTTTTGACTACTGCTATGGCCAGCTGCAAAGCTGGCAACAGAGGCGTCTCGGTTGACGTTTCTGTGTAGTATGGGGCTAACCCAACCGAAGGAATATAATGTATAGGCCTGGTGGGTTCAGGGTCTTTCATCTTACATCTGCCTGTGAGCAGTTTGGAGGTGCAAGATACCTGAGCGTGTAATGTTAATTTTACCTGTGATCCTTTCAATAAATCAGCACTGTTTTGAAGTTACTTGGACTGTCTCGTCTCTCAGAGTTAGCAATGGTAAGAAGAATCAAAGTCTAACACTACAAAAGGAACATAAACAGCACTGTTTTAAGTTAGCATAGCCCAGTGCCTAACATGGAGCTTGGAAGTACATTTTAAGTGAGGATGTAAGCTAATGTCCTGCACTGTTGTGTTTATGTTTATTGCTCACAAACATTCAGGCAGAGACTCTCTACCTTATTTTGCACATGAAAGCCTGGCCTCATTTCAAAGTTTCCAAAGAGAGCACTGCCTGCAAAACACCTGCGAGATAACACTTGGAGGATTAAACTGCCATTTGACTCTCTCTTTCTGTGCCTCTTTTTTTAATTCCATGTGTTAAGTCAATGTTTTGGGCTCTAGTAAAGACTGCAACTGTAGTACTCCTGCTGGCTCCAACAGCCAACTCTCTGATATCATTCATAGGGGAGGTTTATTTACTTAATCTAATATTTATGCCCTGTGTGTGTTAATAAATGCAAGACAGTTTGTGCCTCCAACAAGCAAGACACACTGTCCCTAGATTAAAAAAAAATAATAATAACAGGAATAGTTGGAAAAATAAAACTAATTGAAAGGGAGAAATTCTGCGAGCAATGTCTGCAGCTCATGGCAAAACAAATAGCCAGAGGCAACCCTGAGAGGAGTTATCACACTGTACAAGTATAAACATGTTCAATATTGGCACCATTCATTTCACCAGCACTTCTTAAAAATGAAATAAACAAGTCTGGTAGGAGCTTAGTCAAACTACAGTAAGAAAGTATAAAATCATAGTAAGCAAGTGCAAAATTATACATGGGTAAATCTTATATAACAAGATTTAGCTTTTTATTCAAAAAGAGTGTCTTGAATTTTTCTTTTTCCCCCCACATTTTGTGCATGTTCACCATGTGAGGCCTAAGCCACCACCAACAGTGCAATTAGTTCAGTAATGCTCTTCTATTTTCTTTGTTCATGTGTGTAAATTTAAGTTGTAGGTAGAGATGGTCCTCTGACACCTGAGGCTCCGACACACGTGCGGTAGCTCATGAAGTAATTGTATTGAACCAATGTACCGAGGCGTGTTTTGGTCATGTGACTAGTGACGTTTGAAGCACTTGAGTGATGTTTGAAGTAGTTGGGTGCCTTGGACATCATAAAAAACAGCTGATTGGTTCGGTTTGTCATGTGAATCGCTTTGCGGGATAGAGTGTGTTCAGGGACAGGATATCCCTATTTAGTGGCATTCATCTGAATGTTTCTTTGCAGAGTAGGTTGGTTTGTAGTAGTGTTGTAGCAGATTGTATATTTAGTGAAGAATCATTGTAGATAGAGAGATAGATCAATAGACAGCTAGATAGTAAGTTACATAGAGAAACTAGAAAAATGCATTTCCTGTCGAAAATGCGTGTGGATGCTGTGTGCTGAAAGATTGCCCTGAAAATGCTGAACATTTTGACACGTGAAAGGGATATTTACCTGAAAGTATGCTGAAGTACAATTTTCCCATTAATTTGAATGGGGCAAGATTGTCAAAATAAAGCTAAATATTTCAAAAGTATGAAGTTTAGAAATGACTGTCCTTGAAGAGCTGAACATTTTGATACCTGAATGGCTTTGCTAG
>NW_018127976.1:4460588-4470661 GCF_001952655.1 Monopterus albus | reverse complement strand
TCTGTTTGTCCACCACTACTATGTCCGGTTGGTTGGCCATTACCAGTTTGTCAGTTTGTATCTGGAAGTCCCACAGGATCTTAGCTTGGTCATTCTCAACCACCTTTGGAGGTGTATCCCATTTTGACTTTGGGACTTCTAGCCTGTACTCAGCGCAGATGTTTCTGTACACTATGCCAGCCACTCGGTTACGGCATTCCATATATGCCCTGCCTGCTAGCATCTTGCACCCCGCTATTATGTAGCTCAGTGGGTAACACCACTGACTTTGGTATGGGAGGTTGGGGGTTTGAACCTCGGTCAGGACATGGTCAATATCCTGCCTGGGTCCTTAATGCTACCTCATCCGTAATGAGAGTTGGAAAAATAAGAGTCACACCGGCTCGGATGTCGCCCGGGTCAACAAGGTCCATGTCAGGTGTTGAGGAACCACGGCAACCTGATGAGAAAGGGGCTACTGGAACAAGACATTCATGGACAAGAACTGAAAACAGGGAACTATTGGAATGCTACTATACAAGTAACCCCAGCGAGAGGGGTTACACACAGAGGATGTGGGACCTATGGATACTTTGAAACTACAACTAGTAGCTCAGTGCTCTAACATCCACAAGAAGCACCTGCTATCACAACTAGAGATTGACGAGGTACAACACAAATGCTCCAGCAAGGGGGAGCCAGGACGCCAGGTCAGGGGGGAGATATCATCATTACCCCCACTATTGGAAATTGGGTACCAAGCCCGAATAACAGGCCCCGATGAGCATGATTCAAAAGGAACCTACTTGAGATTGAAGATCATGACCAAGATGGACACCTGGGGCCAGTCACCAAGACTAAGTGAAGTGCCTTCTGAAAGTCTACTAGAAGATGTGAATGCAGCACTAAGAACAATCCCTATTATGACTATCACTGAGACCAATAAGCTCATATACACCACAGCAACTGTGATCCTTGAGATGCTTGGCTATAAGTTCAACAAAGGCCATAAGGTGCAGTATCCTCCATGGAGAAGGAGGGTGGAGACCAAGATCAAAACAGCAAGGAGGGAGGGAGGAAGTTAGCCAGCTATCGGAATTGCAGAAAGGCGTGATGAAGAAAGGGGTATCTCAGAAGTACAACACACTGTCCATACCTGAGGCCTTAGAGACTGCCAAGCAAAGGCTCACAGCCCTGGCCACCAGGTACACCAGAGAAGTTGAAGCCAGGAGAATAAACCGAATGTTCTCCACTGAGCCATCCAGGGTGTACTCGCAGTGGGAGGGTAATAACATGAGAGCAGACCCACCAAGGCTGAAGACTGAACAGTTCTGGAAGAGCATATGGGAGAAGGAGGCATCACACAACAACAAT
This sequence comes from Monopterus albus, assembly GCF_001952655.1. NCBI lineage: Eukaryota > Metazoa > Chordata > Actinopteri > Synbranchiformes > Synbranchidae > Monopterus > Monopterus albus. The sequence goes on along the minus strand of NW_018127976.1, from coordinate 4,469,308 downwards.
GCCCAGTGGCTGGTGGACCTAACATCACAATGGCAGACATTCAAGAAAAGGTCTCAAGTATGAAGTGCTGGACAGCACCAGGCCCTGACATGAGCTATGCCTACTGGTTAAAGAAGCTAACTTGACTCCATCAGCACAAATGAACCAGCTACTAATGGATGGAACCCACCCTGCCTCTGCACAACATGGAAGCTCCTGTCGGGCATCATAGCAGCTAAGATGAGCAGGCACATGGCTCAATACTTAAATGAGCAGCGCCCAGCAAGGAAGGAGCAAAGCACCAGCTACTGGTTGATATAGTAGTCACTCGAGACTGCAAGACCAAGCATACCAACCTGTGCACTGCCTGGATTGACTACAAAAAAGCCTATGACTCAATGCCTCACACATGGATCCTGAAATGCTTGGAACTGTACAACATCGACAAGACTCTAAGAGCCTTCATCAAGAACTCAATGGGAATGGGGAAAACAACCCAACTTCAAGCCAATTGCACAAGTCAACATCAAGTGCGGTATTTACTAAGGAGATGCTCTGTCCCTGCTGCTGTTCTGCATAGGCCTGAACCCCCTCATCACCAAGAGTGGTTACGGATACCGACTATGGAATGGAGAAACCATCACCCACCTCCTCTACATGGATGACATCAAGCTGTATGCCAGGAGTGAACTAGACATCGACTCACTGATCCACACCACTAGGATCTACAGCCAGGACATCGGAATGTCATTTGGACTGGATAAGTAGGGTCGAATGGTAACAAGGAGAGGGAAGGTAGTCAGAACTGAGGGGATTGTACTACCAGAAGGCAACATAGCAGATGTTGAGGACAGCTACATGTACCTTGGGATCCCGCAGGTAAATGGGAACCATGAAGAGGCCACAAGGAAAGTAGCAACTACCAAGTACCTGCAGAGAGTAAGGCAAGTCCTGAGAAGTCAGCTGAATGGCAAAAACAAAGTACAGGCGATTAACATCTATGCCCTGCCGGTCATCAGGTACCCCGCAGGAGATAGAGGCCACTGACATCAAGACAAGGAATCTCCTTACAATGCACGGCGGGTTTCACCCCAAGTCCAGCATCCTGAGGCTGTCCACTAAGAAGGGGGCTGAGGATTAGTGAGCATCAGAGCCACTATCCAGGATGATACAACAAATATCCATGAATACATCAGGAAGATGGCCCCGAGTGATGACGTGCTTAGTGAATACCTCAGGCAGCAGAAACTAGAGGAACAAGGGAAGTTAGAGCAGGAACCCTCATGGAAGGACAAACCTCTGCACAGTTTGTACCACTGTCAAATAGAAGAAGTGGCTGATATCAAAAAATCCTACCAGTGACTGGACAAAGCTGGACTGAAAGACAGCACAGAGGCACTAAACCTGGCAGCACAAGAACAAGCTCTAAGTACAAGATCAGTAGAGACAGGGGTCTACCATACCAGACAAAGATGCCCCTGAGACAATCCAGCACATAACAGTGAGGTGCAAGATGGTAGCAGGCAGGGCATACATAGAATGCCATAACCAAGTGGCTGGCATAGTGTACAGAAACATCTGTGCCGAGTACAGGCTGGAAGTCCCAAAGTCAAAATGGGCTACACCTCCAAAGCAGGTTGAGAATGACCAAGCTAAGATCCTGTGGGACTTCCAGATACAAATTGACAAACTGGTAATGGCCAACCAACCGGACATAGAATAAGGGCGGACAAACAGAAGAAGAGGGCCGTAGTAATAGATGTAGCAATCCCATGCAATAGCAACATAGGAACACGAAAAGCTCCAGAAATACCAAGGGCTGAAAGAAGAGCTAGAAAAGATGTGGAAGGTGAAGGCACAAGTGGTCCCCGTGGTAATAGGGACACTGGGGGCTGTGACCCCCAAACTGGGAGAGTGCCTCCAACAGATCCCAGGAACAACATCTGAGATGTCTGTCCAGAAGAGTGCAGTCCTAGGAACAGCTAAGATACTGCGCAGGACCCTCAAGCTCCCAGGCCTCTGGTAGAGGACCTGAGCTTGAAGGAAGGAATACAAGCCCGCCCCAAAGTGGGGGGTGAGTGGGGAGTTTATATATAAATAAAATAAAAGTAGAATTATAGAGTTACAATCAGACATACCAAATAAGATATATTACGGGTGTGTAAATACCGTTGTGTCTCCTATAGTTGCCAACCTGTACATGGAAGAATTTGAGGACAAAGCCCTGTCTTCCTTCACTGGTACTGCTACGTGGATGACACATGGGTTAAAATCAGGACCGGTGAGGTAGAGGCTTTCACCAAGCATATCAACTCGGTGGATATCAACATCAAGTTCACTCATGAGGATGTGAGATGACTGTCTGGCCTTTTTGGATTGTGCAGTCCACTTGGGAGGGGACAGAAGCCTGAATGTAAAAGTATGTTAGAAACCTACACACACAGACCAATACCTGCTTTTTGACTCACACCATCCACTTCAACACAAACCGGGAGTCATCATAACTCTAAATCACAGGGCAGAGGAAGTGCCGACAACTGCAGAAGGGGTCAAGAAGGAGAAACTACACATCCAGAAGTCTCTTAATGCTTGTGGATACACCAAGTGAGCCTTCACCAAAGCAAGGAACAGGCCTAACATCAAGAGGGAGAAACCAGAAACAAAAGGGGATAACACTGTCCTCCCTTATGTGGCTGGTTTATCAGAGAAGTTAAAAAGGATCTTTCGCAACCACAATATCCCAGTCAACTTTAAGCCAGGGAACACCCTGTGGCAAAGACTGGTCCACCCGAAAGACAAAACACCCAAACATAAACAGAGTAATTTGGTATATGCAATTAAATGTAGTCAGGAGTGTAACGACTTGTACATTGGTGAAACTAAGCAACCGCTTCACAAACGCATGGGCCAACACAGGAAGGCCAGCTCCAGTGGACCAGAATTAGCAGTCCACCTCCACCTGAAGGACAAAGGACACTCTTTTGAGGACAGTGAAGTCCGGATCCTCTCCAGAGAGCATTGCTGGTTTGAGAGAAGAGTCAAGGAAAGTATTTTTGTTCATATAGAACACCCCTCAGTAAATGGGGTGGTGGACACAACTTGTCATCCATCTACAACTCTGTTTTGAGATCTCTGCCCAAACATGCCCATCAGGACAATAGGCGTCAGTCCACAGGTGAGGGCTCAAAGACAGGCAACGACGCTCACTGATACCGGGCTATAACGACTCAGTCATTAGGGGACATTGTTGGGCATCAAAGGACTGAAACACCAATGGGGATAAATATCTCTGACTCAACACCAGTCAGGCAGAACTGATGAAGCCTCTTGAATGAGCGGTGAAACGTCTTTGACCTAAAACCTAGTCCAGTTGATTTTTATAAGTTATTTCAGCTTTTCTTTGGACTTACCATATTCCTGGTCCATGGAGGGGGGTGGTCCAGACAAAAATATTGGACTGACACAACAGCAGGCCTAAATACCTCCCACTAGGCCTGGACTGCACCAAGTGCCCAGTTTGGGAATACTTTTAGCTATTTCAGGTATCAAAATGTTCAGCTCTTCAAGGACATCCATGCTTGTCTTAAGGATTTTTCTAAACATTATACCTTTGAAATATGTAGCTTTATTTTGAAAATCATGACCCATTGAAATGTATGAGGGAAATTCTACTTCAGCATAATTTCAGGTATCAAAATGTTCAGCTCTTCAAGGACATCCATGCTTCTATTCAGAAATTTTCTAAAGTGCATACTTTTGAAATATTTAGCTTTATTTTGAAAATCTTGCCCCATTCAAATGAATGGGAAAATTCTACTTCAGCAAAATTTCAGCTATCAAAATGTTCAGCACCTCAAAGGCATTCATGCTTCTCGTCAGTATTTTTCTAAACTTCATACATTTTAAATATTTAGCTTTATTCTGAAAATCTTGCCCCATTCAAATGAATGGGAAAATTCTACTTCAGCATAATTTCGGCTATCAAAATGTTCAGCTCTTCAAGGACATTCATGCTTTTCTCTTCAGAATTTTTCTAAACTTCATGCCTTTGAAATATTTAGCTTTATATTGAAAATTTTGCCCCATTCAAATGAATGAGAAAATTCTACTTCTGCATACTTTCAGCTATTTCAGGTATCAAAATGTTCAGCTCCTAAAGGACAGTCATGCTTCTCTTCAGAATTTTTCTAAACTTCATACTCTTCAAATATTTAGCTGAAAATCTTACCCCATTCAAATTAATGGGGAAATTCCAACTTCAGCGTACTTTCAGCTATCAAAAGCATTCAGGTGTCAAAATGTTCAGCATTTTCAGGGCGATTTTTCTGAAGGCTCTTGGTTGCCATGCCTCTTCAGTGTCGCATGGAGGATGGAAACAGTGCCTGAGGACTGGCAGACTGGGGTCGATGCTTTCCATTTTAAAGAGGGAACGGAGAGTGTGCTACAATTATCTGGGTATCACACTACTCAGCCTCCCTGGGAAAGCCTATACCAGGGTGCCTGAAAGGAGGCTCCAACTGAAACCTTAGATTCAGGAGGAACAATATAGATTCTGTCTTGGTTGTGGAACAGCTTTTTAGTCTTGCAAGATTATTGGAGCGATCTTGTAAATTCACAATTCAGTTCACATGTGTTTTGTGGACTTGAAGGCAGCCTATGACAGGGTCCCTTGTGAGATCTTGTAGGGAGTACCAGGGTTGTTGGTATAAGCCATCTGTTCCTGGTATAGCCGGACTAAGAGTTGTGTACATATACTCGGCAAGAAGTCAAACGCGTTAGTGTTAGCCTTCGTCAGGGTTATCCCTTGTCACTGATCCTGTTTGTGATTTTCATGGACAGGATCTCAACATGCAGCTGGGGGGTGAAGAGTGTCTGGGTAGGAGACCTCAGAATTGCATCTCTGCTATTTGCTGATGATGTTATTTTGCTGGCTTCATCAGATCGTGACCTCCACAGCATGCAGTGGGGTGGTTTGCAGCTGAGTGTGAAGCGGCGGGGATGAGACTTAGCATCTCTTAGTCTGAGGCCATGGTTCTCTGTCAGAAAACAGTGGACTGCTCCCTCTGGTTTGGCAGTGAGTTGCTGCCCCAAGTAAAGGAGTTAAAGTATCTGGTGGCACTGTTCATGAGTGAGGGTAAAATCGAGTATGAGACTGACTGGCGGTTGGGGCAGCATCAGCAGTAATGCAGAGATTGTACCAGACCATCATGCTGAAGAAGGACCTGGCCCAAAAGGCAAAGCTCTCAATTTACTAGTCAGTCTACACTCCAACCCTCAATTATGGTCACAAGCTGTGGGTATTTACTGAAAGAATAAGATCATGAATACAAGCAGCCAAAATGAGTTTCCTTCGCAGGGTGACTGTACTTAGCCTTAGAGATAGGGTGCAGAGTTCAGACATCTGGGAAGGGCTTGGAGTAGAACTGCTGCTCTTTCACATCGAAAGGAGTCAGTTGAGGTGGTTCGGGCATCTTATCAGGATACCTCCAACTGGCAGGAGACCCCGGGGCAGACCCAGAGCACACTGCAGAGATTATACTTGTTAGACCCAGTTCTTTAATTGAAAGCCCGAGAACAGAATATCACACTGAATATCTCATCTGGTCTGGGAATGCCTCTGAATCTTGCCAGAGGCGCTAGAAAATGTTGATGGGGAGAAGGACATCTGGACTGCCTTGCAGAACCTGTTGCTGCTGTGACCTGATCTCAGATAAGCGGAATAAAATGGATAGTCTATTGTCTTAAATTCAAGACTGAGTGTGATATTTGTAGTAATTAAGATGGTGACAGTCTCTCTTATGTGTTAAGTTTTAGTTAAACTTTTGAGAAGTGTTAGAAGGGTTTTCAGCACTGTCAAAGGCAGGCGTGAGAAACAGCTTAATGGCAGTGGCTACATCAGGCTCACTTATGAATTATGAATAGTGTGTGCCAGATCTTGAATTGATCCATGCTTGCCCTGGTGTCATGTTTGGGTAAATAATACCCATTTTCACTTTAGATCTAAAGAAAAAAGATATGAGTAATTGTTTTTTCAGACTCAATGGCCTTGGTTCATTTTGTGTGAAGAATATATATTTTAGAACACATTTTTAATGACCGCACACTGCACCCCCCATATACGCATTTACATTACACATGGTGTTCGGGTGTATTGCACCCGGGGACAATGAAGTGGTGGTTGCAATCATTTGCTCTTACATTCCACTGTCTCCACAGCTTAGCATTTCTATTGTGGCCAGTCTTGAATAGTTCAACAATTTACATCTGTTGATTAGTTTAGCATACAAGTATTTGATTTTACGACACTCATGCTTTCAGAAAGGGACAGTAATGAAAGCAGCCAGGTGAACCAATGTCTCCAACCCCCAACATTTACATCTCTGTGGCCACAGCCTAGCCTTTTTATTGTGAAAACAACAGTAAGTCTTGAATAGTTCAACAATTTGCATCAGTTGATTAGTTTATGTTGGACTACCTCTACATTTAGCATACAAGTATTTGATTTTTCGACCCTCATGCTTTGAGAGAGTGATAGTCAGAAGCAGCCAGGGGTGAAGAAATGTCTCCACTTCAAACATTTATATCTCTGTGCTCTCCTTGAAAGCCAACACCCCCTGGGGCTGGACAGACACAATAACTATATGTCAACCAGCATTGTCCTTCACATTTCACAACCTATAGTGACTTTGAAGAAGAGGCTGACATTGATTATCATCCGGCTACACCTTCTGTGCAACAACCATCTGTAGAGCCTGAGGTAAGTGTGTGATGCTGTTGCAGTATACTGAATGTGAGACACTCCTGCTTTTGGAGAGAGAGAAACTAGGTGCTGTTAGGTTATTTTTTAGTTAGATAGATATTCAGAGATTTGTTGTCTATGAATGTTTAGTGCAGACTGCAGGCACGTCAAGGTTACAGGAAAACTGCTGTTAGTGTCAACTGTAATGCTAGTCTTAATATTTGTCTTACTGTGTAAGGTTATGTCCAATTGTTTTAGATACACACCACGAAAACAACAGTCACGCACCTTGACTTTTCCTCATGTTTTGGCTAAATGTTATGGCAGCTGCAAGGCTTGCTTATCAGGTGACGTCACGGTTCGACAGCCCAGAAAGGATTAATATTGTATAGCAATGCTTGGTTCGGGGTCTTCCTGCTTCCGGGCTGCTTTGGCAGGCTGGGGGTTTGGAAGATCTCTGGACTGGAAGTGTGGATTCTTGCCTGTGACTTTTTGAATAAACCAGCACGGATATATTTTTTATATACTCAAGTGGTCTGAGTCGTCCCTCTGAGTTCCTGGTTTGAAAGAACCGGATGAGGCTTTATAATGGTTTTTAGCCTTTAGTGCCAAGTATAATTTTTATTTTTTCATTATTCTAGGATGCGGCCAGCACCAGGCAACAGAAGCGCCTGTGGAGTGTGTGGACCCAAGAAGGACAGAAAAACACAATATTGTAATGATCTCCGGCGTGGAGGGAAGGAGCTATTGCTAACTGTGCAGCTACCTAGCTAGCGGGGTGCTAGCACCTACGTAATAGCACTGTTACGGCCGGGCTCCGTGCGCCGCACAACTTTAGCAGTCTCTCGAGAATAGCGTCCCCCGTTATATCCTGGCACGGTGTGCACTCTCATCCTGAAATGCTCTTCAGTAGCGTAATTCACGGTTCAAATATCACAACAGCCAGCCAGTTCTCAGCTTCCTTTACTCTCCCTCTCACCGGCCACACAGAGCAACACATACAGGCATAATACAGCGAATCACTTTCACTCAAACGGCAGTCAACAAGTTTGAGCTCCGAGTGCTCAGTGCAACCCACCACCACAGCATGAACCCAACAGTGGTAACACTTTACAATAAGGGTGCATTAATTAACCGTACTTAATGCAGTAATAAGCATTAACTAATAGGTAACTAATGCATTTATTAATCATGTAATAATGTTTTTCATGTTAATTAAAGTATTACCTCATACATTATTTAATAGTGTTTAACGACACTGCTAACATTTGTTGATGCAGTAATAAGCAGTAACTAAACGTTAAATAATACAATAATAAGCATTGCATTCAACAACTTAAATGTCTCTTGGTAATACTAGTAAATTGGCAATAAAGATATTAACATTTATTTCACGAAGTTCACAGCTTAGCAGTTTCATTAGGAGAAGGCTGTTTTAATGTTCATTTAAGCATAATAATTGTCCGCTTACTTGTCCATCCTCCAACCAACGAATTCACTTTGTCCTCGCTCCACGTTCATCTAAGGTGGTATCTTCCAGCTTCTGATTGACTGAACACACATGATGCAGGTATGCAGCAGTGGGCAGGGCATGGATAGTTGGAAAGCATGCACGGTGGTAGCTCTCGAGGACCTGACTTGCCCACCCCTGCTGTATACTGTAAGCATTACTTACTCGTAATTACACATTTATGAATGCTGTTCATAAATGTATCACAGTGGTGAGTAACCATTACTTAACCTTTATTAACGATTTGTTAATGCTCTTTGTGACGCTTATTGTAAAGTGGGAACCATATATGCATGAACTAACACTTCATAAATGTATCACAGTGGTGAGTAACCATTACTTAACCTTTAATAACCATTTGTTAATGCTTTTTGTGACATTTATTGTAAAGTGGGAACCATATATGCATGAACTAACACTTCATAAATGTATCACAGCGGTGAATAACCATTACTTAACCTTTATTAACCATTTGTTAATGCTCTCTGTGAC
>NW_018127976.1:4448259-4448907 GCF_001952655.1 Monopterus albus | reverse complement strand
AAAAAGAATCACTGAGATTTATGCCTGAAAATATTTAAAATGTAAAATTTTCATGTCTTTCAGTATGGACGATGACGGTTCACCAGCACCTGGCAAAGAAGAAAGTGGGTGTTTGGGATTTTGGGTGTTGGCCAAAGCAGCAACAAACCCATTTTAAAACTGGTTGATCGTAGGTCCAGACGTCATCTTCTCCCGCTAATTGTGCAACATGTGCGTCCTGGAAGCACCATCCTCAGTGATGAATGGCAGGCCTACAGAGGTGTACTAACCAATCAAGGATACACACATTTTCCTGTTAACCACAGTCGGTGGTTTGTTGACCCATTAACAGGCAGCCACACACAGAACCTGGAAAGAGCATGGGCCATATACAAGGGGATGGTATGGCGACTGCGAGTGAACAGGACAGAGGCCCTGCTAAAAGAGCATCTCTTAGTAATTGAGTGGACCTACTGGCTAGCTAACAGCCACAAAGATGGTCCTTTTGGGAGAATAATTAAGGATATAAGGCATAGGTACAGCTTGTAAGAACACCCTGCTACCTCCCTCTCTCTTCGACCCCCCACCTGCCTCATTCAGGCATTAGTTTTTAATGTTCTTTTTCAAATTAATTAATCCGCATTTTTAAAGCTCCTCTTCACTCACAAA
>NW_018127976.1:4443527-4448013 GCF_001952655.1 Monopterus albus | reverse complement strand
ATGTTGATAACAGATGCTTATGACGAGTTAAATTCCATTTGGAAATGTTTCACTAATGTTCAGTATCTGTGTGATTGCTTCAAATATTCAAGGGTCACAAACAGCAGTAGTACCTGGTTAGTTATGGTTAAAAAATTATTTTTTAGCACTTGTATGCATTTATGAAGTGTTCCTTAATAAATACATGTTTTAGACTTTACAAGGTCACAAAGAGCATTAGCAAATGGTTAATAAAGGTTATGTAATGGTTACTCACCACTGTGATACATTTATGAAGTGTTAGTTCATGCATATATGGTTCCCACTTTACAATAACGATGGCGCAGTGGTTAGCGCCGTTGCCTCACAGCGAGAAGTTTCCGGGTTCGGGACCCTTTCTGTGTGGAGTTTGCATGTTCTCCCCGTGCTTGCGTGGGTTCTCTCCGGGTACTCCGGCTTCCTCCCACAGTCCAAAGACTTGCAGCTTAGGTTGACTGGAGTCTCTAAATTGCCCATAGGAGTGCGTGTGCGTGGTTGTTCGTCTATGTGTTAGCCCTGTGATGGATTGGCATATATGGTTCCCACTTTACAATAAGCGTCACAAAGAGCATTAACAAATGGTTAATTAAGGTTAAGTAATGGTTACTACTGTTATACATTTTTAAAGAGCATTAATAAATGCGTAATTACGAGGAAGTAATGCTTACAGTATACAGCAGGGGTGGGCAAGTCAGGTCCTCGAGAGCTACCACCGTGCATGCTTTCCAACTATCCATGCCCTGCCCACTGCTGCATACCTGCATCATGTGTGTTCAGTCAATCAGAAGCTGGAAGATACCACCTTAGATGAACATGGAGCAAGGACAAAGTGAATTCGTTGGTTGGAGGATGGACAAGTAAGTGGACAATTATTATGCTTAAATGAACATTAAAACAGCCTTCTCCTAATGAAACTGCTAAGCTGTGAACTTCGTGAAATAAATGTTAATATCTTTATTGACAATTTACTAGTATTACCAAGAGACATTTAAGTTGTTGAATGCAATGCTTATTATTGTATTATTTAACGTTTAGTTAATGCTTATTACTGCATCAACAAATGTTAGCAGTGTTGTTAAACACTATTAAATAATGTATGAGGTAATATTTTAATTAACATGAAAAACATTATTACATAATTAATAAATGCATTAGTTACCTATTAGTTAATGCTTATTACTGCATTAAGTATGGTTAATTAATGCACCCTTATTGTAAAGTGTTACCCAGTCATTTTTAAACCCCTCAAAATACAACAAGAGCAGTAAAACACAATAACTCAGGATTATACCACACTGTTATGCTTAACTATTTACACCTTCACATGATGCGTGCCTGCCACTAACCCTCCCACTGGTTGACATCAGTCATCACAATATACATGCCTCAAGTGCAAGACATACATATGCAACACACACTCAAGAAGACTCTGCCCCTCATGTGATGTATAGGTTTGTGTGTGCCAAAGAAAAGCAAGAATGTTGTTCTGATGAGTACACTGCACAGGGATGGGAAAGTCTGTGGCCAAAAACCACAGATCATGTGATGAGTGGGTTTGTCTGTATTCAATGGGGCTGTGTTGTGTAGACCAAAATGGTTACTGTGTGTTCTAGCTTGTGCTGTTCACAATGTTTGAAATGTCCTTAATGTTTGAAATTACCGAGGTTCAAATAAAATTCAGCAGTTGTGAAAAAGCTTGCTTCATTTGTAAATTTGTTGGGTTTTTTTTCCAATCGTCTAACAACAAATTAGCATACCACAGTTTTAACCCTTATGCAATGTAATCTAACAAAGGTAAAGGGCAAATGTAAACATCTGTTGATTATTAGAGTTGATTGTTACATTGTTTTAGATTAAAATTCTTTTATTATGTTAGGTTACAAAGCCAAAAGATGATGCGGGTAAATAATACTCGCGAACACCGCCAGTGTAAACTAAACATGAACAGGATACCAAGGCTAGATATCCCTGAAAGTAATGCATGTCTAAATGGCAGCATTTGTTCTGGAGAATCTGTGGATAAATAATTTTGGTGAGCTTGTGCATTTGCTGAATTATAGGCTACATTACCTTGTCTAATTTTGACAGCCTTCAGACAGCACACACAAGCAATCAGAAAACACACACTACATGTGTCTTACACACTACATGGATTTTTTCAAACATTTCTACCAAAATGGTTTGGTCCCTGCTTGCAAACCCAGTTTTGTCTGGTACCACAGAACCAAACACCACTTGCGAACCAATGCATTTTGACCAAGCACCATGATGTCTCTCTGTAAATGATGCAGAGGAAGAATAGACCAGAGGCAACCAGCAAGAAGGTGGACTGCATGATATATCTGCCATGTTTTGTTACTCTGGAAGTATACACATGAATCCAAACTATCTACCTACGACCAGGCAACACACTTCATCTCCATGTTGTTGTTGCTACTGCTTCTTCTGCTCCTTGTTCATTTCTTGCTGTCAGGGTGTTGTACATGCCCAATCATAACACTAATGCTGTGATGATTCCAGTTTGAATCCAGCAGGCATCTGGTCCTTGGAGTGAACCAAAATTCTAGGTTCCTAATCAACTTTGTTTTTACTTTTTTTTTTTATGGTCAAAATGCTCAGAACCCGGTTTATGAACAGGAACCTACACTCAAAAAAATAATTTGTTGGATTTACTTAACCCAGCTATGTCAACAATTTCCACATAACTGTGTTGCATTAGGAGTATTACTAAATTATATCTAATGTCACACTAACTTTTTATGCACAACCAACATGACTGTATTAAGTAATTCCAACATTATCTGTTCAGCTTGTATTTAATTAATAAGTCAGTGTCTGGGTAACTAAAACAACTCACAAATTCAGCATAATGCGGTTTATTTTTCTTTACTTAACTTTGTTGCTTAATACAAATGTGAAGCTGGTTCATTATACTGACTTAACTAAGTTATGTAAATGTAATTTAAGTTTTGGGTAACTGTTACTCAACTGTATTTAGTAAGCCTAATGAAACTATAGTTTGTAATTCCAGCTTAACTGATGTAAATTCACGTGACTTAATTTGTTTTCATTGTTATAATGGAAGCCATTTTAAGTGGAGTTACTAAACCTGATTATGTCAACAATTTCCACACAATACAGTTAAGTAAACTCAAATCACACTACTTTGGTTCTGTTAACATTTATTACCAGTTGGCATGGTAAAATTCCAAACTTGTTACAAAATCTGGCAGGTGATCACAGACCTATAAAGATTGCCATAACAAAAATATTTCCACCTTATATTTTTCAGTGTTTCATAAAATAATACACTAGAAAATACTACAGTGGATAAGGCTCTGATGTTTTGATAGATTCAACAATAAGAACTTGGTCAAATTAGCTTTGTATTTCTGAATAAAAACTGCTTACAATTTCAGTAGCTTTTACACGTGGGATTTGTCAAAAAAGACAAAAGAAATGCCACTTTACACTATCCCTTGAACACAACACTCAACAGTCTAAAAACATCAAACTTTGCTTACCTCAATTAACATCAAATATGTGCCATAAAATGCTTCAAAATAAAGTCTTTTTTTAAATGTACAACATAAAATACAAACAAACAAAAAAAATCCAAAGAACAGTGCTTATTTCAGTAAAATTAAAATGAAACATCTTTCATAGCTTCTGTCACTCTTCTCTTTTGTGAACATTCAGAACGTCTAACACATATGCAGGTAATACCAACATATCTATCTTATAATTGAAGGAGCAGATCCAAAATGATTCCTTTTCTTTCAGATGTTTTGGGATAATATCCTTGCTCTAAGCTTTCCTGTCACTTCAAAGTGTTTCACAAAAGGGTCGTTGGCACTTCACATTCCACTTTCAATGTGTTGTTTGAATTGTTCCTTCTAACAGTTTGTTTTTTAGCACCTCAACCAGGCATTTGCCATCCAGTTCCATCACATGTTTTTGAAGAACCTCAAATGTGTACTTCAGGTTTGTTGGGTAGCTCAAATTCAATGAGTACATGAGGCCAAATAAGATGGCGAGTGCATTTGCAATGTTACCAAGGTTGTTAAGCACTTCCACGCCTTCAATTACAATTCCAACATCTTCCAGGTTATCTGTGAGTTCAGCACCTTCCTTTATTATGGCAAAAATTCCAAGTATTGTCTGCATCATCGCTCCCTCGCTGTCCTCAACATCCTCCAAAATTAGAAAAAAAAAACAAACAAAAAAAAGTGTTAGCCAAAATGTACACAATCCATTGAAACACATTTACCACTCCTGACTCAATTTGGTGTAGGTTTTCAAGTTCTAACATTATCTGCTGTTGCTATCTTGATAGGTTATCAAACATGGATATAAAAAAGAATTTGCAAAAAGGTTTTTACATTTCTACATATTGTTAGGTTATTTCTTAGTTAGATAGATATGGATTAGATATCTTTTTTCTATGAATGTTTAGTTCAGACATGGT
>NW_018127976.1:4435144-4439756 GCF_001952655.1 Monopterus albus | reverse complement strand
CTCGTTACCCTCCAGGGAACACAAGACGTCTGCTCACGGAATCCCCACTGCGCTGTCGTCCTCCCACGCAGGTGAGTGCTGGATCTCCCTTGGCAACACCGTCTGCTCCCCTGCAACTCTCAACGAGGTAATCAATTCCAGACAGAGGGACCTAGCTTCCGCCTAGCTTAGCCCTGAGCTCCTTCTTTAGGAAAAACACAATTTAACTCACTCCCTCGCGGCGAGGTGGCTCTTGAATTATTCTGCGATCCGCGTGACCAGAGAGCAGTTGACCCAGCTTGCTGAAGGTCGATTCTGACCCCTTTTCTCTGCTTTAAAACTTTTTATAAAGCCGTGCCCTCTATGGCCATTGCCGTGACTTGTCCAGTTCTCATTCCCCCGCTTCGCGCGTCTCCTCTCTTCTTCTCCTCTCTTTTTCCGGTTGTCTTCTTTTGTGGTACATTCAAAACATTGCAAAATAATAGAACATGAGATACGAACAATAAATTCCTCAACACCCATATAAAACGGTTATAACACTGCAACAGCATATTTCAACCCATTTATAACAAACCATGAAATTGCCTAATGATTTATCACATGATGAGAACAAATACCTCACTGCATCACCACAAAGACAAAACACACTCTGGCAAACAAAAGAAAACAATACTCTGATTCCGTGAACAATCAGATTACTACACAGAAGAAAATAGGAACTGAATGGATTCACTCAACACTGTTACATTGTATTAAATCAAGTGGCTTTTGTGATTATAACAAGTTTTCAGTTTTAGTTTAACCTACTAAAGTTTTAAAAGCTAACACAGGTGTATTAATTAATTTGGACACAGATGCATTTCATTAATTGAGCATGTCATGAAGTTCACTTTTTTGAGTGTACAGTAACTGGTTCTCTCTTTGTCAAAGGTAACCAAGGATCCACAGGAACACACTGTCAGGGGACACTCAAAACAATACTACTACTATTACTTCTCAGCAGTGACACAAGGTGAATCCAAAGTCTCTTATATGCATCCACCCTGCCCCTGCATCTTTTCCTTGCATCTTTGTCCCGCCAACAAGGGGAATGGAAAACAAGGAAAGCATGCAAGGAGTGAGGAACCAAGGAAACACATTATTAATAACATGAGATGTCAATGACTCTGATCTGAAGCATCCAGTCATCAACTGATTTTTGATAGAGGGGCATGCCATTCCATAAAGGATTTATACAAAGGATGCCTCATACTGTATATTCTCAGTCATGGCTCCTTCCAGCAGCCTCACTGCTCCTCATTCCTTGCTCCTCAGAGTAGGAAGAACAACTCTGGGACGTCCTTGAGGAACAATCAAATAAAGGAAATGCAATTTAGCAACAGTTTGCCCTGAGCAGGAGACACAGCTTGAGGAACGTAAACCAGCATACTGGGAACATTATGAAGAAGTAATAGGAGAAAATTCAACAGAAATTACTGGAAGTGGAGTCATAGGAATGGGCAAAAGGGAGAGGTCAGGCTTCAGGAGGGGACTGTTTTATGGTGAGCTAGAGGGGTATTTACTTGGTTAATGTCTAATCCAGATTTGTAAGCAAGATCCTCAGGATCTTGTTTCAGGTGGACAACAATGTTTTTGTGCTGCTTCCTACTACTAACATACATTTTCAGAGTCCTGCTCTACAGCAATTCTTACTTAGCTTCTTAGCTAAATAAAATTAGCTTCATAACTCTTATTTAGCTTCTGTACCTAGTCTTATTATCTACTATAGTTATAGTCTGTTATCCTATAATACATAATGTTAAAAATTCAGTTAGAATAGGATCCTTTAATCAGCCCAGGTTTGTGTTTGCCTAATAAATGCCTGCATCTACATTCCGACCACCAGAGACAAGTATATTGTGTTTCACCCCAGAAAAGCAAAGTGGCACATTGGCAGAAGCACAGACCAATTTGTTTGACGGGAAGGTCATCACAGGCCTGCCATGACACTGGATTCCACTGGAGACTGGGCCAGGTGTGTTGGTTCACAAAGTTATTTATTGACCAAGATCAGCATTCAAATTTATTCTGCTGCCACAGCTGCCATTCCCACGGTCATCTCACAATGGCCACATAGATACTTTGCATGTTTATCATCTCTGTCTGTCCCTCAGTCTGTATTGCTCACCATCTTGCTTGCTTTCATTCATTATTTTTCCTCTTCACCCACGTCCCTGTTTTCGTTTTCAAATATTGTAAGTCCCAAACAAACAAAGTAGAAAAGTCTTTGAATTTAAGCAGCAGTTCTGATGTCTGAGTTCGTGAAATGCCATAGATATTAAAATGTTGTGTTGGCATGCCTGTCATGGGACATGAAGTCCTAATTTTGAAGCATGGCAGATTTGCCTCTGAACTTCCAAATCTATTGTTAAATCCCTGTCACAAGTCTCATGATGGGCATGTAATCTGTCAGTGCATGCAACAAGGCCAAATCCCCATGTGCCTCAGATTCCATATGGTGATACATTCACACTTGTTAGAATGAACCTTTGGATAGGAGTGAACAGCTTTTTGCAAGTTACACACAGCACAATACCATGTCAGGCACCAAAGCAATCCCAATGGCTACCCAAGGAAACCCATTTAACTTCAAATCAGCCTGTGCACACACACATTTTATAAACCCTTTCATTTGACTCCCTTTGAAAACTATATCATTTGACATCTTTTGACATAAATCCATCCCCTCTGTATGAAACCATTAACTGTGGCAATTGCCAATTTCCATGAGTGACTTGAGAAGTCTAAACAGTTCTATCTATTATAACAGGGTACTGATACCACTGCTATGTGCGCCTCCCTTGAGCACAAAAAGACACCCTTCTTCTTTTAGTAGGGTAAATAATACTGCTTTTATTGTGGCATTCTTGCAGCAGAAAATATAAAATGATGACATGTTCTAATGTGTCCTTATATTATATTTTTATGCCAAGTTTCTATATGCACCTGATAAATGACTGTACAGGCCTTAATCGCTGCAAGAGTTCATGCTCTGGCCATGCAGTTTCTCTTAAAATATTCAAAAAATGCACACTGAAGCATGAATGAATGATAATGCGTTTGCCTGGGGGCACTGTGATCTGTGATGCATATTGCAAACTATTCAACAGCATCAACTGGGGAAACAAAGATGCCACAGCCAAAGAAAGATGCGTACAACTGCCTTTCACCATCTCCAAGTAAATGGCAGTTGGAGACCTTTCCCATGGAAAATGCCATGCAAACAGAGATGACAGAAGAAGAGGATGGCTTCTCAGAGCTGCCCCACACACACACACACATGCCCCATCTGTCTACATGTGGATGTGAAATCACATAAGCAGTTTAAGTCAAATTAAGTGAGCATTTATTAAAGTAAGAAAGATTTTTTTTGAGACTCAGTTTTTTGTTTCCCATACAATGTTTCTATTTTGAGTTCCCAGGAGGAAATTTTGTACTAAATGTCTGTACATTTGGAAGGTACCTACCTAATCCGACTAATTCAGAATGGTGAGCTCTTATGCTTCAGTTAAACCTTGAACAAATGAAACTTTAAAATTTGTCCCCATCACTTACACTGTAAGTGCTGTGAAGGAGCATTCCTAATGGCCTGCATGAACAAGAAGGAATGATTACAGCAAGCAAAACCACCTCCTCCAGTTTGAAACTGAAAATAGCTGTCCGCATATTAACCTTGTCATGCTCCACTGATTTGGGTACTTGAAACTCTGTCTGCATTTATTAAGATTGGAAGTGGACTGGGTGTTAGGGTTGAATTGACAGGTCCGACACCAAGTCCTTCAGCCTGATGCTTTCAAGTCTTGTGACACAAGTCTAATAGGTTCTTGGAATAGAAAAATGTTAATTACCAAGTATGTTAGTGTGATGTTTTGGGGCGGGGTTGGGGGGGATTTTATCTAAGGTCCTTATCACTTAGGATATGAGAGATAAACCAAAGGGCTCATAATGTGATGTGAGAGAAAATTCACCTTTGGATTTATGTTTGCAAAAGTGTACTCAGTGATAACATAAGGAGTCATGGGCTTTTAATTGATGCACTTGATCCATTTTAGATAAATTTGAGCAGTAATCGTAATATACTGTTTTCCACTCAGTAAAACTAAGCTAAACTTGAAAGCAAGAGCTGTACAATTTTGGTAGTAACAACCATTTAAGTTGTTTTAAGTGGTAGAGAGAAATTATTTAGCTGCATTCTTTTAATAGCATTAAGGTATTAGTCTTGAAGTTGTTGATCAATTTGGCCAAACACAGAGGAATAACATTGAAAGACAACAGAATAAGCCTTTCTTTTTTCAATGCATCTTTGACACCAACTTCAGGCTTGTGCATAATTTGAAGAATTTCCAAATGACAAAGTTACCTCTGCAAGAAGAAAGGGAGGAAATTATCTAAGTGTCATAGTCACTTTTAGCACAATTTCAGAAAAATGAAATTTTGTTCAAATTTTCATTGAGGACTTCGAACTGCACTTTCTCTGGTGCTTCTAATCAAAAGGTTGATTTCAATACCCCATTAACACTCTTCGCTCCAGCCCACAAGTGACCTTAAATGAGCCCAACTCCAATCACCAAATTAGAATTAGATGTCATTCAGT
>NW_018127976.1:4423703-4435132 GCF_001952655.1 Monopterus albus | reverse complement strand
AAGAAAGGAAGAGTTATTCTTGTGCTTCTGTGTGGACTCAGTAAGGAGTCCACTTTGTTGCAGGGAAGGAACGCTTGAATTAAAAGCAGTCTGTGTGGATATAAAGGGTAAAATTAATGTAAGTGCTTATTGCAGATTTGTGTCAGTGTGTTTTGTGTGGTGAGAGGTCTGATGAGTCAGAACTAGTTTAAGTCCTGGTTTCACCAAGCATGTATCAGGCAGTGGTAGGGTAACAGCTATTGTTTAGATCTTTCCTCTGTTCGTCTTCTTCAACTCAAAAATGGCTGCATTGTTGTTTGCTGAAAGTTCAGCTTCAAATAAGTTCAACAACAGATGTAGTTATTTTATATTACTAGATTGCAGCCAAAACCCTTACAATGGCAGTCAGAGTAGCTGAATGACTAAATGTTCAAGGTGTGTACCTTTGCTAAAGACTGCAGATTGTTTTCTACAACCATAAATATTTGCAAGTAGATGACAGATGAGCTGCTGCTGTTCATTATGGCAATGCATCAGTGTGACTGCTATGTTGGGACATGGGACGTCTCTGCACAAGAGTATATGGAAAGCATAAATTGGCCATTAAGATGAGGTTGGTGTGAATGGCTTGGTAGATAAAACACAACCAAGTAGGTTGTGTGACAAAATGATGTGATGGTTTCATAATTGTAATAGCATGTTCATGAAGGTTTCCACAAGAACTGAATTTCGCTATGCTTGTTGTTGTGATTATGATTTTTTTCTATGACAAAAGTTTGTCAAGCTTTCTGGCGCAATGTACACTTAACATTGGTAGACTTCTTTTAATTCTGCCTACCAACGTAGGACCCCATGTCAGGAAATGCTCCTATGGATTATATGAGAGGGAAGGACAAACCACCATATGGGTCATATATGTTGGATGACTTATTGCCAGAACTGTAGATGCAATATGGCTTTGGGTGAGACACATCTCAGAAGCATCTATGTCTGTATATTTATACCTACCAACAATTAACTTTGGCTTCCTTTAACCATGAAGACACCCTTCTCTACATTAACAAAGTAGTTTTAGACATGAAGGTAAACATATCTTAACCATAGGAACTGTAGAACAAAATATGTAAAATATGATGTGTAAGGATAGTCTTGGAAGACTGATATTAATATCTTGTGTCTTACAAACAAAAATTCTAGCATGGGCACAGTTATTCCCCGACCTTTACCAGGTAGCCTTTAACCCAAAACATGATATTTTCTTTACCTAAACTGAACTAGTCCATCCATCCATCCATTATCTATACCGCTTATCCTGAAGAGGGTCGCGGAGGACTGGAGCCATTCCCAGCTGACATTGGGTGAGAGGCAGGGTACACTCTGGACAGGTCGCCAGTCTATCACAGGGCTGCATTTAGAGGCAGATAATCACACTCACTCCTACAGGCAATTTAGAGTCACAAATCAATCTATGCTGCATGTCTTTGGACTGTGGGAGGAAGCCGGAGAACCTGGAGGGAACCCACGCAGGCACAGTGATTACATGAAAACTCCACACAGAAAGGCATCAGGTTGGCCAGGGCATGCTGTGAGGCAGCAGTACTAACTGCCGTGGCACCATGCCATCAAACTGAGCTGGGTTTATACTTAAACTTCACCAAACCATAGTGATATCAGATAATTTTTGTAATATTCATATGTAGCCTTTAAGTTTTTGAAGCGCTGACATATGTTGTCTTGCCAATAGGAGTGTCACACACATGAGAAATTTGACTGTGCTACATCGGCTCTCAATGTGTATGTACATATCCCCATGCAAGGGGCAAGTAAACAGTAAACCAGCATAAGGTTGTGTAATATAATAAAATAAGCAGTATTAACAAGCAACAAACAGTGCAAACAATGCAAAATAATCAGTATAAACAGGCAGTAAACAATGCAGACAGACAAAGGAATGCTCATTGAAATGAGATAATAGGAATAAAAATAGAGCACTTAAAACTAGAGGCCTGTACAATCTGTACGAGGTTTATCCTATGGATTATATGAGAGGGAAGGACAAACCACCATATGGGTCATATATGTTGGATGACTTATTGCCAGAACTGTAGATGCAATATGGCTTTGGGTGAGACACATCTCAGAAGCATCTATGTCTGTATATTTATACCTACCAACAATTAACTTTGGCTTCCTTTAACCATGAAGACACCCTTCTCTACATTAACAAAGTAGTTTTAGACATGAAGGTAAACATATCTTAACCATAGGAACTGTAGAACAAAATATGTAAAATATGATGTGTAAGGATAGTCTTGGAAGACTGATATTAATATCTTGTGTCTTACAAACAAAAATTCTAGCATGGGCACAGTTATTCCCCGACCTTTACCAGGTAGCCTTTAACCCAAAACATGATATTTTCTTTACCTAAACTGAACTAGTCCATCCATCCATCCATTATCTATACCGCTTATCCTGAAGAGGGTCGCGGAGGACTGGAGCCATTCCCAGCTGACATTGGGTGAGAGGCAGGGTACACTCTGGACAGGTCGCCAGTCTATCACAGGGCTGCATTTAGAGGCAGATAATCACACTCACTCCTACAGGCAATTTAGAGTCACAAATCAATCTATGCTGCATGTCTTTGGACTGTGGGAGGAAGCCGGAGAACCTGGAGGGAACCCACGCAGGCACAGTGATTACATGAAAACTCCACACAGAAAGGCATCAGGTTGGCCAGGGCATGCTGTGAGGCAGCAGTACTAACTGCCGTGGCACCATGCCATCAAACTGAGCTGGGTTTATACTTAAACTTCACCAAACCATAGTGATATCAGATAATTTTTGTAATATTCATATGTAGCCTTTAAGTTTTTGAAGCGCTGACATATGTTGTCTTGCCAATAGGAGTGTCACACACATGAGAAATTTGACTGTGCTACATCGGCTCTCAATGTGTATGTACATATCCCCATGCAAGGGGCAAGTAAACAGTAAACCAGCATAAGGTTGTGTAATATAATAAAATAAGCAGTATTAACAAGCAACAAACAGTGCAAACAATGCAAAATAATCAGTATAAACAGGCAGTAAACAATGCAGACAGACAAAGGAATGCTCATTGAAATGAGATAATAGGAATAAAAATAGAGCACTTAAAACTAGAGGCCTGTACAATCTGTACGAGGTTTAATATTTACAGGTATTGCACAGAGGGTTATTGTCCAGTCATACTGTAGTTGGTTAAGTGTTCGTCATCACAAATCACTCATACTGAGTAGTTTGAAAATGCAGTTATAGGCAAAATATTTAGTTGTTTGTCTTGGAGTCCTTTTTAACATTTTTGTCATATATGTAATTTTGCAAGGCAGTGATAATGAATTCTGTTCTTATTATACTTAAGCATAGTGCTGTGAACAAATTTACTGTACAAGATCTTTCATGTTCTAAAAGTAGCTCCTATACTTGTCACAAGCTAACATCAAGGTTTAACTTGCAAAGCATCCCATCTTTTCCCCCGGTTCACTTTCTTTACTCATCACTATCATAAACGGTTACCAAACTCTATCACCAAATGGCCCTGTGGGCTGATTAAATTCCATCATTATTCATTGAGTTGTAAATGAGTATGGCCTTTTTTGAAACTTACAGTAAGTCTGCTCAGCTTGTTCAGAAAGGTTGTAGGGTACAGTTGTATGGATGATAAAGTTGGAAGGCATCTGTATTGATTATAAAAAAAAAATCTAAGCTGTTATGATCTTGCTCTTAGTTTGGAAAACTTTGAGAACCGTGTGTAGTAATCGTGCATAAGAGTTGCCTGGTTCCATGCACTCATGTTATTTCAGACAGTGAGTATCCTTTTATCTCTCTACTTCTTAATAGCTGAGCTCTATTGATTTTCCCTCCAAACATCTGTCCTATAAGTATGTTTCCATCAAATTTCTGATTAGGCCTATTTCCAAAATGAGACCAAATAACCATAACAACAGAACTCCACTAATGTAACCCTGAAAAGATACCTAAGGTAGATGGAAAATGATGGAGGAAGTAAACAAACACCACACAATTAAGTAAAGGAGTTCAAATCATAGGCAATATTACAGTTCCCTGTGTTACTGGATTGAGAGCAGCCTCTCTAGTAAATGCAATTAGTCTTCATTTGGTCAAGGCCTCTATCAATGGAGAATGGGCTTCATATTACCAAGGTACCTGATATCTATTTGCTTCAAACAGCTGAGAGAGTGCATGTCAAGAAGAGAGCTGCTTGGGGGGGTTGATTAATTGTTCATCACAATAGTATAGTCCAAGCTTAGACAGCCCTGTAACTTGGCCAGGCATATATTTCACAAAAGGTAAGGACAAAGTGCCCTTTGTTCTTTTTTATAACCTAATCACTATAAAACTCCATTGTCACAAAGGGTTGATAGCATCCATGACCATGTAAGATTTTAGTCATCATTAAAAAGCTAAAAATGTGAAATTTATGAAACTATAAATATGCACCAGCCTGAATCTTGGAAAACATGGCTGTTTTTCATAAATGCAAATGTAGACAGCACAATAGCTGGGTAACAGAGTTGGGAAGTAATTACAAAGATCTGGTGCTTCTTACAGTTGCTCTCTTTACCCTTTTACAACATTCTTATCATGTTCTTTGTGTTCTTTCTTGCCACTGTTCTCCTCTTATTGGCCAAAATGTAGACTACTGTGGTGCCAGTCTAGCATGTGAATTACTTAAACCAAAGAAAACACTGCTTCCCACCTCACTTTAGTTATTTAATATTTCCCTTCTCCTCCACTACATACTAAGATGGAATTCTTCATAGTGGAAAGTTTATAATGCAGTGCAATATAATGTAATGTCAAAAACTTATGTAAGCAATTCTCCTCGAGTTTCCTAGTTTCTGTATCAGACTATACTAACCAAAGTCTCACCTTTAACCCCAATCTTGTCTTACATATGAACATGTCTCAGTTCACTCTATGACTACAGGCTGTGAATGGCAGAACAGAGAAAGACAGGGCACAGAACACGAGGTCTATATCTAGGTTTAGTAATTAAATAGAAGGGTAGGAAGTGTTTTATTCCATTTAAAATGGTATGGTAGCAATATCGGTAATGAAAAATAAAGGCACATAGAACCTCATAAATGCATCATAGTGACAAGTGCTCTCTAACATGGATATGTAACCACCATGCTAAAAGGAGAGGACCTATTTCGCATGGTGCCATGGGGCCAGGCAGAGGCAATTCACAGTTGATCTTCCCTGACCCTTCTGGCCCTTAGATCAATAATATTAGCCCATGCCTAAAAACGCAAAGCAGTTGGGGGCATGTAATCAGTGCTAAAAGCACAGCGGAGTAGAGAAATACAAAAAGTATTGATGTGTAAAACCAGCCTGCACGCTGAATGCAGAAGCTCCTCAATCAAACTGATGTGATTGCTCTTTTAACAAATGCACTGAGTTGGTGACAGGCCCCTAACCCCATGCCCCCACACTTAAAAGGAAAAAGCAAAAGTGATTTCAATAAAACGGGGAGCTTTGCAAATAATCAAGCTCAAGGGGCCCCCAGACAGAATACACAAAGGTGGAGTATCAAATGACTTTCGAAGTCTCCTGCTTCATCAGCCTGATGAGTAAAGAGGTTACCGGGTTGATATACAGTATGCCATGCATGTCCTGCCAACTGATGCTATATTTGACTGCAGGCACATGCTTGGAAGCTGGCTAGAGTAACAAAGAAGTCCAACTTATGTTGCCCAACACTTATGTTGGAGGATAGCATGTTCACTCTTCTTAAGTGACAGTTACTGTCATACCACAGTAACTTTGAACATAGTGTTGGCACACCCTTTGCTTGTCCTTCTTTATTCAGCTGGGCTGGAATCCTGGCTGAAGCATGTCACCAAATGTTATGGCTTACATTGGAGACATAAGTAATAGAGGACAGAATTTTATGACCA
The DNA here is from genome assembly GCF_001952655.1 of Monopterus albus. Lineage (NCBI taxonomy): Eukaryota > Metazoa > Chordata > Actinopteri > Synbranchiformes > Synbranchidae > Monopterus > Monopterus albus. The sequence goes on along the minus strand of NW_018127976.1, from coordinate 4,429,187 downwards.
TGTTGCATTAAAAACAACAATGCATAACTATTTACTGTAAGTGGCAATCAGTAAGATTTTGCTGCCTTCTAAAACAAAATGTCTAAGTACATTAGCAGGCTCTATTAAGGTTCTCGACTTAAAAGCAAAGCATGCTATTATAATTAACAGTAATGCGTAAAGTAGAATCCTCAAAACTGCTCAAAAAATGACTGGCTGTAGCCTGCCCTCTCTGGAATCTGAAATCTCCACCTCACAATATGTAAATTGTGCCAAGAACATCCGCAAAGATCCCTCTCACCCTGGTCACTCATTCTTTGTCCTGTTGCCCTCTGGCAGACGATACAGGACCAGTAATGCACAAACAAATTTAAAAACAGCTCGCAGTCACAATAAAGGGCTTTGATTGATTGATTATAGTTAGGTGACCTATAGAGACCATAATAATTATGACACAAACAAAAAAGAAAGTTAGGTGACATAGTATCGAGATCCACATTTTATAAGTTGTTAGTGTTCTGACCAAAAACCAAGTAGATTTTGTGCTTAAACATAATGAAATTGTGATGGCTGTGGTGATTGCTATTGACAATGGTCTGGTGAAGATAATGCTGCTGGAAGGGTTCCATGGCTCATATGCTAAGGTAACTAACCTATGTTACCAATTAGGTAGGAGGATTTGTGAGCCCATGAAGCAGAGAGATATAACAATCAAGCTGCTGTATCAGATTCTACTTGGATATAAAAATAACATTATAAACAGCACATCTATATACCTCCTCCCTAAGCAGCCTTCATATGGAGTAAGGAGTAAAACAAGAACAGGCAAAGGAAAGAACATTATTTTTCACCTTTGGGCTATATGCCTGTTTGAATGATTTAACTTTAACTTGCTCAAAGTGAAGTCAGGGTGAGATACAGACATGACACAGTCTCTATCATAAGCCTTATGTCTGCAGCGTGTGAAGTGGCTGCAAGGTAAATAAAGATGACAAAAACACTACACACTACTAACACCAACCCCTCACTGTTCTCATTTCTCATCAGAACAACACAGGCTGCCAAGCACATTAGCATCTGCTGGCTGATACATTTGTAATCTTTTCTGAGCATAGCAAACAATACAAATTGGATTTCTAATTTATCCTGACTCATTTATGCAAAGCAAAAGTAATGGAGTGTCACCATATGTGGCATCAGCTTTGATACAGGACAGCTTTCATCATAGAGCTTACAAAAACCTTCAGCTACCTTCAGTTCTCCACAGGAATTGATTAAAATGTGTTTTTGTAAAATAAGTTAAATGTATTTCAACTTTAGAAAACTCTTTGCTCCTCTTATCTCAATCTGACTGAATACACACACCCACACACACACACACCACAAAAACACATAGTGTGTAAGCAAAATCAACACACTTACTCACACACGTTTGTTTGTTTTTTTTGTCATTACAATACCTACAAATGCACACACATACTGTATATTCACAGACACAGAGACAGGGAAAAATGGCCATCTCTGGAAAGACAACAGGTAATTATGACTATTTAGGCATCAACAATTGATTATCCAAATTAATTACTGGACAGCTTCCAGAAATTAACTTTCTGCAGTGAGGAAATGAAAACAAAATCTAACATGCACAAAATCATTGGTGAGGCCTTAAAATACAAGCAATGTGAGCCTTCGCTGTTTTATCTAATATGCATGAACAGCAAACCCAATTAATGATTTTCTGGCTCCAGTGAGCCATTTTCTCCATCTGAGACACACCAACATAGAGACACCATACGTGCTGATAAAAGGACTGTAAATGCCTATCTGTTAAAATAACATTGCCTAATGTGTCCACTAGGATGCTTATCAAAATGTAATCATTACTGTGTTTGCACTGAGATTATGTGCTTGTGTTGTGTATAGAGAAATCTGTTCATTATTTATCTTTGACTTGGTGTTAAAAGTATTTTGGGTTACAGCACTGCTGCAGAAAAATGAGTTCAACAATTAAACTACAGAGTAAATGTATTCAATCTAATAAACTAAATTTGACAAAACAAATCTCATCCACTAAAGTGATGCTTGTGTATTGTGTGTATGTGTGTTTTGTGTTGATAATGTGCCTACAGAGGTAATCTAATTGCACTTTTTAATTCTTTAATACTTGTAATTCATGGCTAGGCAAGGCCATCCACTGCTTTATGTATTAACAGGACTTTATCAGGATTTTATTTTTCCTGATTTATGTAACTTCAGTTTAAGTATAACAGAGGTGGAATGTGTATTTTTCAAGGGTATCATGTTTGCTGTGATTACACATTCTTTCATCACACCAAAGTACATCATGAAAGATGTAATTTCATGATTAGCATAAACACAGTAATACTGGCTGGAGGAAAAGACAAACAATAGAAGAGCTGCAACAGAGGGAGACTGTTCTCACTGAGTTTTCGGAATTAAAGAATAAGGCTGGTCATTTTCTATATTAACACTATTTTCAACACTCCTCCTACAGAGATTAAAACCAGCAACGTCCTGGATTATTTTATTCATCTGTGCCATAGACCTCCATTGTTGTTCAAAACCAATTTAAATCACACCAGGAAAATGCATTGTTGTACTAGGCAATATGCTTCCTCATTACAAAACACAAGACCCAAATATCTGTTGAGAATACCTGTGCTTCCGCAGTTGACTCTTGCTTACATCAGACACTGTAAAAAGTCATGGCTGTTCGGAGCCTTTGGGGCAACATTTTTAACAGATATTAGGGTTGGGTGTTTTGTCATGTGGAGACATGTCAACCAGTGCTGTGGTGTGTTTCATTGATGTATGTTTAATCATTTTTGAACAACAACAGAGGTCTATGGCACAGGTGAGTAAAAATGACTGACCTAATTCTTTATGTCCCATCTTTTGTCAGGTGGTGCCGCCATGCACCGGACCACTTCATCTGTCCTTGGGTCTGGTTTCAAGCCAGCAACTGTCAACAAATATCCAACATAGAGCACTTCACTAGCCACTACAACACCTGTTAAAGTTCTATTGCCGGCTGTAGCCTGTGGCTCTCTGTATGACCTTATGCAGGATAGCATCATGTTCTATTACTGTGGGTCCTGAAATCAGAATGTCATACATTATACTTTATATCTTTTGCTCAGTTGAAGCCCTTGAGCATTTCATCCATGAGACAGTGCAAACGTCCAGGTGCACGCTTTAGTCCAGACAAAAGCCTGGACCAGTTTTTTCCTTGGTGGCCCATTAAACACATGTGACTGATGTATTTGGCTCTTTCTGGTTTACATTTTCTTTCTTTTGGCCATGACCGTTGACACTGGGGAGTGTGTAACATCCTCATATTCAATTTGCATTTTCTTTTCTGATAATTCATACTGCTGATAAATTTGTATTGCTTTATGCAGCTCTATTTTCATCTTTTCTTCACCCAGTTTATATGGACTCCAGTGATTATAGCATCTGTCAGCATGTCATCAGCATCAGCATACTCAGTCTGTTAGCAGTTAACAAACTGGTCAAAACTCTCAGATGTACCTTGTTTCGTTTGCTTTGATGCCTACAGTAATTACTCTCTTACAGGATTTTTCGTGATACAGCTAACAAACTTGTCTATGTTTGACAGACATCTGAAACTGTGTACTGTGTGTAGGAGCAATGACAGAGACCGTGTAAGCACTGAGCCACAGTTGTAAATAAGAAGGGGTACACTGGCTAATTAAGGAAGCCTTTTCATGTCATGCAAGTGCAATTCACAACATTAGAGTTACCTTACCAGTACATACTTTTAAGTCTTGGGATCTAATATTTAACCAGTGATATGGCTCTGCTAGCTATCAGCTACTGTAGCTAAAGTAGGGCTGTTTTATATGTTGTTATATGTTAACTAGTTTCTCCAAATTACATTTGAATTAATGCATATTCAGTTATTTAGAGTATATGTCCCTCAGTGATGAGAAAAAGGGAGGGATTTTTATATATTATTTTGAAAATATCTATTTGACTTGAAGCCTATACCAAGATGACGGAACAAATAACACAGGGACACATTATTAAAAAGTATAAAATGTCTATATATGTTTTTTTTTATTGTGTCTTTAATAACCTGTTAATGGGACATGATGGACTTTTATACATTTTTGTATTTCAGAATCACTGCCAATTCTGATTACAGGAAGTCAACTTACCACGTCACCAAAAATTATTTCTCAGTGGCTAAATAAAAAAGAAGCCGGTGGATTCATTCTGATATATTCAGTTTTTTTCCCATCTCCTTATTTGGGATCAGACTGACATGACTTCCAGAACATGGTTTCATACAGACTGGGTTTAATGACATTTAACATTAATATTATCTTGATCCCCAGAGACTTCCTGTCTTGGACTTGTAATATGAAGATACTTCCTGTCTCATGGTATCTTACCTGCCCTAGCCATTGATTAAATTTGATCACTTACACCTCTTTCTCGTTGTCTCTGCCCAACTGCACTTTAGTTTTTGTAGACCTGTAATTTTGAGTTTGACTCCTTTTGTCATCTTTCATATTTGTGTTTATAGTTACAAGTATACTAAAGCTCAGGCAAATAAGTGACCATTTACGTGAGACACTTCAGAGCTCATTATACCATGTAAAAAGACTTCATTGCAGTTAAGTTTTCATTCCGCTTGTTTTCTTGTCCTGTACATACATATATAGTTAATGGAAGTCAGAGTGGAGGAATTAGTACCATGGAAAAGTGAGAAGCTAAAGTAATATACTGTGGCGACCTACGTCGGCTATTGGGGAGGGGTCTGGTGGCAGCGACATGGTGCATGGGGGGCATCATGGGAGTTCAATGATGAGTTCAGAGAACAGTTGTTAAAGTGTGTTAAAATGTTCTAATGTGTTACCCTGTTGTGTTTATCTTGATGACTTGTATGTGTTAATGTTTTGCTAGCTGGTTGAGTGCTGTGTTGTTGAACCGTAAGTCTAAGCTGTATGTGTAAAACTGACCCTGTTGGGAATGTGATGTGTGGAGCGGTTCTGTGTTCTAAATAAATGACCAGAAAGACAGAGTTGCATGGTAGTCATTATGAAGGACACGCCCAAGTGCTACCCAGAGTCGTGCGGTGTATGGGACCTGGAGTAGGCACTAATTGACAGCATAGGTGCTAGCGCCCTGCTAGCTAGTTTAGCTGCTCAAAGTATAGGTAGTCTCTCTCCTCCACGCCGGGGGTCATTACAGTATTTTGATTAATGTAATAATTACTCTCCCTAAAACATTTTGGATTATTTAGTAATCATTACTTTACAAATCCCATATCAACCACAATAGGAATTTTAAGAAAGGGTAGACATAAAACTGCACTTTTAATTCGTACAAAAATCGGTATTTTATGAAATTACTGAAGTTACTCATTCAATTATTGAAGAATTAAGAAACATTCCTTACTTTACAAGTGACAAATAATAACATTACTAACATTATTTAGTAATTACTTACACCGAA
>NW_018127976.1:4420637-4423536 GCF_001952655.1 Monopterus albus | reverse complement strand
TGTTTCCGCTGCTGGGAGCCAGGATGGTGTATGGGACATCGCCCGGCCCCGAGGCCCAGCGGAGGGTGGTGTATGGGACATCGCCCGGCCCCGAGGCCCAGCGGAAGGTGATGTTGGACGTCACCCAGCCCCGGCATAGGCATGAGCCTCTGGGACTTGAGCAGAAGGGTAGTACTGGGGTATTGACCCTAGGAAGCCGGGACGCATCCGACGCCAGCTAGAGGGACTGCAGGGTTTGTTATGGACTGAGGGTTTTGTTATGGACTGAGTTGTGGACTGAGGGTTGTGGGGACACTTAACCCTCTTGGGTGGGGGTTGTGTGGCGACCTACGTTGGCTATTGGGGAGGGGTCTGGTGGCAGCGACATGATGCATGGGGGGCATCATGGGAGTTCAATGATGAGTTCAGAGAACAGTTGTTAAAGTGTGTTAAAATGTTCTAATGTGTTACCCTGTTGTGTTTATCTTGATGACTTGTATGTGTTAATGTTTTGCTAGCTGGTTGAGTGCTGTGTTGTTGAACCGTAAGTCTAAGCTGTATGTGTAAAACTGACCCTGTTGGGAATGTGATGTGTGGAGCGGTTCTGTGTTCTAAATAAATGACCAGAAAGACAGAGTTGCATGGTAGTCATTATGAAGGACACGCCCAAGTGCTACCCAGAGTCGTGCGGTGTATGGGACCTGGAGTAGGCACTAATTGACAGCATAGGTGCTAGCGCCCTGCTGGCTAGTTTAGCTGCTCAAAGTATAGGTAGTCTCTCTCCTCCACGCCGGGGGTCATTACAATACTGTAGAGACATATGATGAATACTGGACATCCCTGAGCAGCTCAGTTTACTGCACCACAGACCACCAAGTGCGCTAAGCATAAAGAGAACCAGTGGGCTTATTGCTGTCTGGTGAACAATCTACTGAAAAGTCACCTATCTCTGAACAGGTGGGAGCAAAGACAGATGGAGCATCTACCAGTGATGTGAGAATGGGATGTCCTCAAAGATAAAAAAATAAATAAAAATATATTTTCTCACACATTTCAGTATTCATCAAAACGGTAACCAAGATACAGGAGAACCTGGTAAAAATAAATAAAATAAACTTGTGCCACAGTGTCAAAGCCTACACATGTAATGCCTTAAGGGCCGCTCGGCGGCCGCTGCCTCTCCTCCTTTTTGTCTCTTTGTTTTCTCCGTTTTGTGGGCTCTGCACCTCAGCTGTGTTGCATTCCAGTAATTAGTAACTGGTTGTCAACGCACACAGCTGAGGTGCATCCCGGTGATCACCTTCTTCCCTTATTTAAACCTCGGACAGACGCTTCGCCTTCGCCGGAACATTAGCCATCATTAGCTAACATTAGCGACTGATATCAGACATAGCGCCGCTTTATGTCAGTAACTATGGAATGCTACGCTGACAGTTACTGTTGCGTTTTGGCTTGACTCCAATTACACGACATAGGCGTTACACTACACTACACTACACTATACACACATCCTCAGTTTTTGATTCGTCTCTGTGGCTTGGCTTTTGGACTATGCTTACCCTGTTCGTCTACCGTGAGTTTGTGTGAGCACCTGTTCGTCCTGGTCCCCTTTGTTATCACTGCCCTTCCTTTGTTATAAGTATTACGGACCCTGTTGTTGTTGTTGTTACGTTTGGCTTTGTCTTGCTTTTTCCCCCATTAAACCTTTGTTTTGTACTAGCACCTGGGTCAGCTATCTTGTGTCCTACCCCTAGTTCTCCCTCACCCTCCTGGCGAGGGGGGTTAACCCTAACACTTATATTTGTTCATCTTGTCGAAATAAGGAGAAAACTGAGAAAGTTGCTTGACTGCCCTGAATTTCAGATGTTTGGTCAAGTGGAAAATTTAAGGTTAAACAAACTTTGGGCAGTGATATCCTGTTAATGATTATTGTGCCTCTTCCCCCTTATCTGTATGCTTACTCCTTTTAAGCCCCCTACAAAAACTGCAAAACACATTGCCTGTTTTGGTCAATGAACATATTTGTCAGTGATAACAACAGAAATGAATGCTAATTATGTGTCATTTTTAAAAACACAATATTACCTGATTGTTAACTGATGCTCCCTGTTTTTCCTGTTCAAAGAATGGTTGAAGGTGTCCATAGAGTTGTCCATTCCCTACTGTATCTCACAATAACTGGCTAAGGTTGGGGTCAGGTCAAATTGATTAATATTCCCCTCCTCCTGATCTAACATCACAGGTGTGGGAGGTGCTGGCAGAGGCCTGCAGTCCTCCACTGCTGTGTATTGCTCCATATTTTATCAGACACATTTGCCCGCTTTTGCACAATGCAATCAAAGAATGATTTAATGAAATTACTCACAGTGTGCATATCCAGCTTCACTTCAAATTATCGTGGCCTTCTGGACTAAACTAGTAATACTGAAAGTCTTAATGTTGTGGTTACGTCCCCCTCACCAGGGGGTGAGGGAGAACTGAGGTAGGACTCAAAATGCAGACCCAGGTGCTAGTGGAAAAAAGGAAGTTTAATGCTGAACACAAAGTAACTGAGTCAATGTATGGTACAATAACAGGGTAGGGCAGTGATGGCTAAGAAGACCAGGGGCCTATTTCAAGAAGGCGGTTTAACAAACTCAGAGTTCAAACCTGAACTCTGAGTTGACTTACTCGGAGTTGGAAAACTCGGAGTTTTCGGTTTCAGAACAGCTGAAAAGAGTTGGTTTAATCAACTCTGAGTTGTCTGACTCAGAGTTAGGCGCGTGCCACGCGACTATAAAAAGCCCTGAACAATGGAGTGAAGAAATTACGAGTCACCATGGCAACAGGACCAAGCCAAAATAGGTCTGCGTTTTTCCCGACAGAAATGGATGTGCTACTACAAGCATATAGTGACTACGAGCCCATATTTCGTAAAAAA
>NW_018127976.1:4402800-4419778 GCF_001952655.1 Monopterus albus | reverse complement strand
TCTCTGCGTGACGGAAACGTGTGCAATCTATGAATGTACTGAAAGATTAAATGAGGTATTAAACACCTTTCACTTTAAAAAGGGGCGGAGACCCGGAGGAAACTCTGAGTTTCCCGAACAAAACCTGCTCGCCAGCAGCAGGTTAGGTTCACAGAGTAAGTTGCCGTAGTAACTGACTCTGAGTTTAGATTACCTCTCTTTGTGAAACGGGTTTAACTTACCCCGCTTCACGGGTTTAAGTTACCTCCGTTTCTGAAACCGAAAACTCCGAGTTGCCCTCATTTCGGGGTTAACAAACTCTGAGTTTCGACAAAACCGCCTTCTTGAAATAGGCCCCAGGACAAACAGGTGAGTAGACAAAATAATGGCTGGAACCAGGAGAGTCAGGGGACCAAGACGGACAGGTGAAGCAGACAATAACCAGGTAGACTAGCTAATGCCGTTAGGGAAACAGAGTAGCGAATGAAAAAGAAAACAAGAATTCAACAGCACAGGAACTGTCAGCGTTGAAGTCAAGTTGCGTATAGCGAAACATGAGTATACAACATACTGAAAAATAATCAACCGCACAGGGACTGTCAATGTTGAAAATCAAATCATGTGACAACTGCATACACGCATTTACATACATTTACTTACAAGTAGTACATGTAATCATCATCAATGCTCCAGCAAAGACGACACGGCTGCCAGAGGTTTAAGTAAGGAAACAAGTAATCAGAGGAATGCACCTCAGCTGTGTGCTAACCAACAATTCACTGAATGCGACACAGCTGAGGCGCCGATCCCGCAGGACGAGAGGGCAGGAGAGAGAAAGGAGGTTACTCCGAGCGGACCTCACACTTAATAGTTAATTGGTGGCAGCCTAAATGCTCACTAGCCAAAATTCAGACTAGTTATTAAGTAAACTAGTTAAAGCCAAACTGACTCTTCTAGTCAAAACCTTTACACACACACACACACACACACACACACACACACACACATATATATATAAATAAAATCAATATTTACTGCGCCAAGCAGCAGTTTGCACAATGCTTCCCCCTGTGGTGGGTGTTAAGGTCGGATGACACTATTTAGCAGACTGCTGCCCAGTAAATCCACTGGGACAAGCCACTTAAGGTGAGATTTGGACATCACTGAAAGTGTTTTCAAACATTGTAGTCTACTTTTACACAAAAAAAGACTAACGGTTGCGACATTGCTGCTGGCTTTGCATATGTGCGGCCCGTTTGTTTGCCCATGCCATGCTTTTCCTTGTTTTTTGACTACAATAATACAATGGTAAATTGTCATCCTAGACATGACCTAAAGCTCAAAAAATCAGGTGTACATACGTTCTAGCATTTCTATGCAGAAGCAACTAGGTTTACACATGTCTCGCAAACTCTCATTTGCAAGACGTTTTTTTCTAACAAAATTAGGTATTACATGATAATTTAAGGATCTCCTTAAATGGGCATAAAATCCAGGCTGTTGCGCATTCATGTGAGCTTGCCTGACATCCACCAGTGCCATTGTAAAAGCGTTATTTTTTGAGTGTTGTGAGCTACTTGAAAGGGAGTGATATTTCCACTACTAATATGGGACTTAACAGTAAGTCTAAACACATTTTGCATGTCTGTTAATGCCTTGTTTCTGTAACATTAAAAAGAATTGTTGTAAGACTGGAGAAGTTACTATGTCAGCATTATGGCAGTTAAAATATGGGGTTTCCCAATTACCTTCTTTGTTTACATATACCCTTGTTTACCTACCTATGGAGGATAAACTCAAATTAATTAATGCCACCATGTTTGCAACACAAAACCGGCAGCAGTAGTTCTGCGAATTCACGAACTGTCCTCTCGTTTTAAGGAAGAGGTTTTTTGGCTCTTTGATTCTGAAACAATTGCAAAGTATTTGGAGTTATGAGGGGTGCCAAGCTAATCTAGAGGTACCCAAGATTAAACATTAAATGGCTGGAAATGAGCAAAATGAGCATGGCAAGGGCACTTTAAAGTGTAATGCACAGCCATTTATCTTATGTTTCCATGACATGCATCCATCTGAACGGGACTAGGAAGCTAACAGAAATGTGCTGGGCAAACATTTCATTGAGGAATTATAAATAGGGGAAGTCAAAGAAATATATTCTTATATTCTTGAGCAGTGCAAGCTGGCACGCATCAAAAGTAACAACGTGCTGTGGTTAACTGATGAGAGAAGCTCAAACTTGTTGGTAAACTAGGCTATAGCCATGTCTCAAAAGAAAAAAAATTGCTTATAATAGCATTGTTTGAAAACAAATACAAGTGCACTGCATGTCTCATTACTCCGGCAAATTCATTATATATTGTCAGTTTAAATAGGTTGCAATTTAAATCTTGCATCATATGCAGGTGTTTTTAATTTATTCTTAAATGTCCAGTAATATGGTCCGGTCACTCTTTTGCATTTTATTACTGATGTTAATATGGTCAGAAAAGATATACATATACAGTACGTGTGTGTGTGTATGTGTGTGTGTGTGTGTGTGTGTGTGTGTGTGTTGGGGGGACCTTTTGGGTGGTCCACACAAGGTAAATGCTAGGATAGGCTCCTTTCATCCTAAAGAATGATCTGTCTAAGTTTCAGAAGATGTCCACATACAGAGAGTAAAGTCAGAAAAATGTGTGCCAGCTTGTGCTCAAAAAGTATCATGCTCTAATTAAATACTGCTTAAGCTGAATTCATGCAATACTGCCTGTGTCTTTAAAAGGGCACAGACAGGGCAGCTTAGAAGTGGGTGGGAATCAAGCAATGTTTATAACACCTGGAGCTTGAGGCTCACCTTCAACTAATGTTACATTAAATGCACGCCTCAACACTGTGGAGACTGCGGTAGCACCACAATCGGTGTGCTGAGAGATACGACGAGGAGAGAACCGTGAAAGCTGAATTAGACGATGAAAAAAAAACTGCAAATTGTCCAGGTAAGATTTATGAAACTAGTTAGTTGTTTTGGTTTGAAACTAAATTCTGGTTTAGTCCTCTGGCTCATTCTCCAGCGGTAGCATTTGTGAAGCTATTAAGCTAATGTTAGCTTTAACTTGTGAGCCTCTATTTAAAGAAATAACTCAAAGCAATTTAAATTGTCTTTGAAGATATGCCAACTTTATGCAGGAAAATAAAGCTGATGTATGCTTTATTTGTAACGGTTTTTCTGTAACATTGTCAATATGTTTCAAATTTACTCTGAATTTTACAGATGAACAGAAAAAGGAAGACACAAGAGGAACTGGTATGTATATATTTATGTTTTTTATTTTGTTTTGGGCTACAGCAATGCAGCCCAGCTGCAAAACTTTATAGGTTCATTATTTGAATAACTACTATTCTAATCTTATTTGAGCAACTTCATAGGAAGGGAAATTATTATCATAACATTGAGGTGTTGCAGAAGGGTGAGGGCGAGATAGTAACCTATAGACAGCCATCAAAACATGCAAATGCAGAAGATTATTTGCCATGCAACATTTGCTATGGGTTCTTCATAAAAGATGAACTATGGAAACGTGAGAAACGGTGTCGCAGAACAATGTTCGAGTCAGAAGTTAAATCCCAGAAAAAAAGAAGAGTTCAAGCTGCTGCTTCAGCTCTCCTTTCAAAGGACAGCCATCAGAAAGATGCTCAAACATTAAGAGAATGTTAATTGACAAGGTGTCCCTTGAATTAAGACATTTACTTGCTGCCAAGTTCCTTGACCACAAAGTTGAGATGCTGCAAGATGTTTTGGTGCCACCTAAATTTTCTTTAGCTGTGGAAGCAGCAAAACAAGCCTCTGGGTTCACCAGCTCCAAGTACAGGTATAACACACCATCTCTTGCTTTGAAGTTAGGACACTCACTGAAGGCAGTATGTGACATTGTGATTGGGGATTATATAAAGGCTGAAAATGATGCAGCTGCAGGCAGAGTAAAGAGCTTGTTGGACTAGGTGGCAGCAGAGTGGGACCTCTTTGTGTCACGCCATGCACAAACAAACTTAGAAGAGGACAGATGGAACAAAAAAGAAATGATCCCACTGACAGAAGATGTGATGACGCTGCATCAAGTATTGAAGTCCACAGCAGAGGAGGCGAAAGTGAAACTCATGGAAGCGCCTAACCCTAAAGCATACAAGATTCTCAGTGAGTGCCTTTTCTCACAAATCATACTTTTCAACCGAAGATGGCTAGGTGAGGCAGCAAAATTGCCTTTGTTGACCTATAGGAACAGAACCAAAAAAGAACCAAATGAGGACATTATGCAGTGCCTTTCATGACTGAAACAAGATTTGAGTCATGAGTTTACTAGGTTGGTGATGAGAGGCTGTAATGTACCTGTGCTGCTTACCAGCGAGATGACAAAAGCACTTGATTTCCTCATTGAGCAAAGGAGTGAGGACAATGGCATTTTGGGTATTATTGAGTACGTCTTTGCAAGACAGCATTCGAATTCTCATCTCTGAGGCTCAGACTGTATGAGGAACTATGCAGCTGCAAGTGGGGCAAGGAAGCCTGAAACACTCACATCAACCCACCTCAGGAAACATGTGGCTACACTTAGATAATGAACCTGAAAGAAAATGAGTTGGATCAACTTGCCAAATTTATGGGACATGATATTCGTGTTCAACGTGAATGCTATCGCCCAACTGAGAACACACTTCAGCTTGCAAAGATGAGCAAGCTGCTCATGGCAATCGAACGTGGAATTGAGATCTACAAAGGCAATCTCTTGATGAGATTGATTGGGGCATACAAAGTGAGTAGAAAATAGATTTCATAATAGAATGCAATTTATACTTAAAAATGCTTTTTTTTTTTGTTCTACTCGCCACTTTAGTATGTGAAATAAGATAAGTTCACAAAATTTTTATCAAAACAGGAGGTTTGTCTTCTGAAGTTAGAGCTGTACAGAAGTCTCAAGTCAGTGAAAGTGACACAGAAGTCTTCAATGAGAAGTCTTTGGAACCAGCTCAAGACTCCTATGATATGAAGCCGTCAGAGCTGTTACCTTGAATATCAGCTTTCTTTCCTGTCTATAAATGACAGAAAGTAACTAAAAATGTCCATACATTTTTTGGGTCATGCGAGGAACACTGTGGAATGAAATATTGCATTATCTGATAAGACAATGATTCATGGCTAATAGTGAGGTGACGTGTTCTTCTGCTGCAGGAGAATCAGACCTGCTGACTCAACAGGCCTCAGCTACAGGACCATCACACAAGCTCAAAAGGACAGAGAAAACAGGTACTGCTCAGTTCTCAGACTTGAGTAGTGTTAATTACAGTAGATGCGGATTAACAACACATTACAAATTAGATCACCAGATAAATTTTTGATTTATCAATATTAAGAAAGTCAAGCCATGAAAGCCTGAGGCGCCCCTCTGCCCTCCCTTTCCCTGCCTTGAGCCCAGCTACAAGCTCGGGTAAGGTGAGGGGCCAGCCAGACCATAACCTACTCCCTACAGCACCATATGTTGAAACCCATGTTTCTCTGAACAGGCATGCACCCAGTGTTCTCCCCATCCCCCAATCCAGCAGTCTGCTAGGGTGCAGGCTGCTATCCTCAACCAACCTCTCTCCCCCACCTACCAGTATTACCCATCTCTCAAAGCAAGGACCCCCACTACAGTGGCCTCACCCACCAGCTTGCTCCTTCACTGCAACCACCCCCTTCACATGGGGCACTATAGCCGCCCAGCCCAAGCCCTTGGCCAGAGGCCCGGAGAGTCAGCCTGTTCATACGCTGTTGCACTAGAGGCATTACTGCGTGGGGTTGAGGAAGACCAGCAACATGGCAAACCTTTCCCTGATCGAGGACGGCAAGCTCACCCGCCAGTTCTTACGGGGGTTGATTGACGAAGAGGTATATGCTTGTATTGCACCAATAAAACCAAGACTTTTGAGTTTCCACGAGTTGCAGGCTGAACTTCGAGACCTGGCCAGAGAAACCAGAAAGTTCGATCCCCACCGCAGAAATAAGAAACCAATGTCCCAGATGCACCTCGCACAGGCGGGTGGTGCCCCCACGAGGGCAGATAGGACGAAACAAGCCTCTGAACTGGCAGAACTGACTGAGATGGTCAAGAAGCTGGCTCTAAGCCAAGAGGAGCAAATGCTTAAGCTGTCACAGCTGGCATCCAGGACAACTGCCTCTGAACCCCCTGTTATCCAGCCTGCAACCCCCCCTTCACAAAGGGGCACCACATGTAGCAAAGGTGTTACGTGCCATAGGTGTGGAGAGCAGGGACACATAGTTAGAGTCTGCCAAGCTGTTCTTCAGGACCCTTACCCTGAGGGAGCTGGCTCATGGCATACTAAAGCCCCTGTGGAGGGAGACACACACCGCAACAGTTAAACTAGTAGGGCCCACGGTTCCCAGGGCAGCCGCGGGCTCACAGCAAGGTCCCCACTCACAGGACCCGAAAGTTGACATGGACGGGGACCCAACTCCCCTAGTGGGTACCAGGAATGAGGGAGAGGTGGAAGTTAATGGACTAATCTGTAGGGTCTTGATTGACTCGGGTTCCCAAATAACTAGCATCACACACAGTTACGTCCGCAGCCACCCAGAACTTCATACGCAGAGACTGCAGTCTTCCAAAATACCAATACACAGAGCCGTGGGACAGGGTGTGCCCTACTATGGCGTTTTACACATCAAACTGAAATTATTAGGAAGGGAGTAAGGAGCTGTTCCCACCTTTGTGGTTTTTGAATACCATTCAGCTGTCCCTCTACTGGTGGGCACTAATGTCTTCCGGGCCTCCAGAAGACACCTGCAAGCAGCCGTTGGCCAGCAGTTCCTTCACCGAGTGAAAGAAAGATACCCAGAATGCTACACGGCCTTGTGGGAGGTTGGGGGCCAGAGTCAAAATGGAGGAGACGATCTGGTGGGGCCTGCTGTGTACACGGGCTGCAAAATCCGCATTCCAGCAGGAACAGAGAGGGACCTGAGTTGCAGCGTAAAAGCTGGACCAAAGCAAAAGACTTACACAGCTGTCATAGAGGGGCACGTATTGCCTAAAGCACCCCACGACCTCTTAGTGGCCAAGGTTCTGGTGGATGTAAGGAGGGGATGTGCTCCTGTCAGAGTTATGAACTTGTCGCAGCGTGCCATCACGGTTAAACCCCACACGCACCTGGCTAACATGTTCATGGTGGATAATGTGGTAGAGTTTCACGAAGAGGGGCCGAGCGAAGGTCAGGGTGGAGAGCCATGCCTGAGTTTCGACCAAGTTGTGAGTTAATATAGTGTGGACCTGAGCAAAGCAGCGGTGGGTGACAAGTATCAGTGAGCCCTCCTTAAGGAGCTGGTGGAGAAGAATGCAAGCGTGTTCTCTCAATACCCACTGGACTATGGACACACACAAACAGTGCAGCATGAAATCCCATTGGTGGATACAAAACCTTTTCAAATGCCCTACTGCAAAATTCCCCCATCCCAGTGGCAAGATGTGAGAATGTTGCTAACGGAGATGGAAGCTTTAGGGGTCATTCGGCCCAGCAAGAGTCCTTATGCTTCCCCTGTGGTGGTTGTGACCAGGAAGGATGGATCGTTGAGGCTCCGTATTGACTACAGAAGACTGAACTCCTGCAGTACTAGAGATGCATTTCCTCTACCAAGGATAGAAAAGGCTCTGGAGGCTCTTGGGCAAGCCAAGTACTTTTCCACACTCGACCTCACCTCTGGCTACTGGCAGATGGAAGTAGCAGAGCATGACAAGCATAAAACGGCATTCAGCACACCAATGGGCCTGTTCGAGGCAAATAGGATGCTGTTTGGATTACAGAATGCCCCGTCCACATTCCACATGTGGGTTACACTTCCATCTCTGTAATGCTGTGGTTTGGGTTAACCAGGAAAGTAAGATGGGACAGTTATGAAAGATCTGCTAAAATCTGGTGATATAACATGCATTGTTTTGGTGCTTTGTGACAGAAGGTCCAGTTCATCAAATCTGTTTGGCAACAGGCTCCGGTCCTCACACGTGTAGAAGAAAAACATGGTGTTTTATTTTGAGTTTTCTGAATTCTAAAATGACATTTTGATTCTCTATTGCCACCTCGATAGATGTGTGTTTTGCACCATTGTAGCTAGTGGTGGCCCTCACAATGAAGTCACAGAACATGGGCCACACAAAGGCAATAAAGACATGTATGTGTGTGTGTGTGTGTAGTGGAACAGCTGGATCCAAGGCAACTGAGAAAATTCTTAGTCAGTTACAGCCCAAGTATTGAGCATCTTCTGCTGCAAGCTAGTTGTGGCTGAAGTTTGGCAGACTGCATATTCATAACATTTATCCTTTTGCCGTCACTTAAGATCACATATGCACAGTGCCATGATAGGTTATCTGTGCCATTATCAGGAGACACAGATGACCGGCAGCAAAGATGAACCTGTCTGAGTGGTTAAATGGTAATCTGTTTATGGGGGGAAAAAAGAGAATAGGTGGGGGGGGATCCTGAAATGACAGCAAGAAAATTGATGCTCAGCTCTGGGATTTGTCTTACTTTTCCCTGATCTTGTCCTCTGAGCACTCCCTGTTATCATTTTCAGAGAGGAGAATTTATTGCTCTCCTGTGAATATGCTCTCCTGTTCTTTATTTGTATAAATGCTGTGAAGTATCCACATTATGTTATCCTGTTCTTTATTATTCTGCTTTCTTCCGTTTTCGGCACATAATTTCTTCAGCAAACTTTCAGCTACAAAAGCCACGAAGTTATCAAAATGTTCAACTCTTTAAGGACATTCCTGCTTGTATTTTTATTGTTTGTAACATTTATACTTTATACATATTTACCTTTTTTCAGCAGATTTTGTCTCATTCAAATGAATGTGAAAAATTTTCACATCTTAATATCTTCAGCATACCTTCAGCTAAAACCACCAACTAATAACTATTCAGCAACTATTCAGCTATTCAAACTGTAAACAGCTTTTTGTTATTTTTTATGGTTTTTGCATAATTATCATTTACATTTTATGTCTCATTTCAATAGCCACACTCTTATATTTCTCAGTGTGTAGGACTACTCTTTCTTTCTCTTACACACACATACACAGACACACAAACACCTACACACCCTCCCACACACACACACAAAACACTACTTCTTTTATCTAATTTGCGGGGACCAATAGGAAAATGTTCATCTTAATAAGTTCATTATACTTTCAGCTAGAAAAGCCATTCTGGTATCAAAATTTTTCAGGACATTATGGCATGTATTCAACTTTTTTTACAACTTAAATATTTAGCATTTATTTTGAAAATCTTGCCCCATTCAAATTAATGGGAAAATTCTACTTCAGCATACTTTCAGGTAGGAAAATGTTCAGCTCTTCAAGGACAGTAATGCTTCTCTTCATATTTTTTCTAAACTTCATACATTTGAAACATTGAGCTTTACTTTGAAAATGTTGCCCCATGCAAATGAATGGGAAAATTCTTCTTCAGCACACTTTCAGGTATTTCAGCTATCAAAATGTTCAGCTCCTCTTGGATATTCATTCTTCTATTCAGAATTTTCCTAAACTTCATACCTTTGAAATATTTAGCTTTATTTTGAAACTCTTGCCTCATTCAAATGAATGGGAAAATTCTACTTCAGCATACTTTCAGGTAGGAAAATGTTCAGCTCTTCAAGGACATTCATGCTTCTCGGAAGGATTTTTCTAAACCTTATACCTTTAAAATATATAGCTTTATTTTGAAAATCTTGCCTCATTCAAATGAATGGGAAAATTCTACTTCAGCATACTTTCAGGTAAGAAAATGTTCAGCTCTTCAAGGACATTCATGCTTCTCGGAAGGATTTTTCTAAACCTTATACCTTTGAAATATATAGCTTTATTTTGAAAATCTTGCCCCATTCAAATAAATGGGAAAATTCTACTTCAGCAAACGTACAGCTATCAGAATGTTCAGCTCCTCAAGGACATTCATGCTTCTATTCAGAATTTTTCTAAACTTCATACTTTTGAAATATTTTGCTTTATGCTGAAAATTTTGCCCCATTCAAATGAATGGGAAAAATTTTCACATCTTAATAACTTCAGCATACCTTCAGATAAAAACACCATTTCAGCTGTTATCTATTCAGCAACTCTTCAGCTATTCATAATGTACACAGCTTTTTGATATCTTTTACAGTTTTTGCATAATTACAATTTATATTTTATGCTTCATTTCAATAGCCACGCCCTAGTAGTACTCAGGGTGTAGGACTACTCTTTTATTCTCATACACACAGACACATAAACACCTACACACACACAACCCTACTTGTTTTACCTACTTTTTGGGGACCAGTGGGATTATTTTCATTTCTTAATAAGTTTAGCATACTTTCAGCTACAAAAGCCATTTAGGTATCATAATGTTCATCTCTTCAAGGACATTCATGCTTCTATTCAGAATGTTTCTAAACTTCATACTTTTAAAAGATTTTGATTTATTTTGAAAATTTTGCCCCATTCAAATGAATGGGAAAAACTTCTGCATACTTTCAGGTAGATAAGCCTTTCAGGTGTCAAAATGTTCAGCATTTTCAGGGCGATCGTTCAGCACATAGCATCCATACGCATTTTCAACAGGAAATGCATTTCTCTAGTTATTATTCTGGGATCTTCCACCTTTTTTTGGCACTTTATAAGTCCAGCATACTTTCAGCTATACAGGCCATTGAGGTCTTTATCCGTTCAACTTTTCAAGGACATCCCTGCTTGTATTTTTCTTTTTTCTAATGTTTATACTTTTTAATCTATTCAGCTTTATTGTTTGCAATACAAGTCAATGGGAGCTCAAAGTGCTGAGTCAATGACACAGTCTTGGAGTGCCATCTGGTGGTTCATGAAATGCAGCGTCATTGGGACATGCCTATACGTGTCTCTCTGTCTCTCCCCCCCCCCTTCCCCCCACAGCTACTTGTCTTACCTACTTTGTGGGGTCCAATTCACATCTTAATAAGTTCAGCATACTTTCAGCTACAAAAGCCATTCAAGTATCAAAATGTTCAGCTCTTCAGGGCCATTCCTACTTTATTGCATCTTATCCTTCAGATTATTCAACAAAGACCTTCAGCCATTTCTTCTCAACTATTTCAACAAAGAACTTCAGCCATTTATTTTCATCTTTCAACTGTTTCAGCAATTGATTTCAGGCATTTTCAGGACCATCTTTCAGCTTTTATTAGCATCCACATGCATTTTTGACAGGAAATGCACTTCTCTAGTTTTCTATGTATTTCATTTTTATTTGAGTCCCTAGCTTAATATCTATATATTCATTTGTGCCACTCTTGGTATCTGAAAAAGGAGCCGTTATGTGCATCACATTAAATGCATTGACATAAACAGCTTGCCAGGCGCATTGCCTCAGGCTTTGATGAGGGTTTAAGTAGGAGCCTACAGAGAGTTATTGAGAAATGTTCCCACAGGATCGATAGAGACCCAACTAATCTTAGTTAGCTAGATAGCAGAGCTTGTAAAGGAAAATGACATATCAGTAATACTTATATCAGTAACACATGGAAGGCCATCATTCTTCTCTATCCTTAAATTGTAATTATTCTTCACTCTAATGTAGGTCATGAATGAGTAAGCACAAATAACACTGTTGTTTTCCCTGTTTGCTATTGCTTTGATTCCCTCAGAATAAATGCATATGTACTTTCTTCTCATTGTTTTTCTCTGCATGTGCATGTATTATTAAATTGATGTTGTCAGAATCATTTTACTGTGGCTATATTTTTCATTAGGTGCACTTGAATGAAAGTATTTATGAAATGTACTGAAACTGACTGCGTATTAATGCTGCTATCTTAAACAGTTAGAAATGTCAGTCCTACATCATACCTGATTGTTGGTATTTTGGCCATATTTAGGTAATATAATCTGATATACTGTATGAAATGGAAACTAATCTTTCAAAAGTGAGAGCAAGAGAAAAGTTGATAAATTGGGTAGATAATCACCCTGTTTCCTAGAAATAATGTCTACATACCACTATTTTGCAACAGCAAATGCATTTTAAAAGCAAAAAAGTTCCTCCAAATGTTTTATCAACAATTTGAAAAATGTTAAATTAGATTAAAGTGGTCTTGGTTTAAAATGTAAAAAAAGCAACATTTAATCTTGGGTGCCTCTAGATTAGCTTGACACCCCTCATAACTCCAAATACTTTGCAATTGTTTCAGAATCAAAGAGCCAAAAAGCCTCTTCCTTAAAACGAGAGGACAGTTTGTGAATGCGCACAACTACTGCTGCCGGTTTTGTGTCGCAACCGTGACGGCATTAATTAATTTGAATTTATCCTCCATAGGTAGGTAAACAAGGGTATATGTAAACAAAGCAGGTAATTGGGAAACCCCATATTTTAACTGGCATAATACAGACATAGTAACTTCTCCAGTCTTACAACAATTCTTTCTAATGTTACAAAAACAAGGCATTAACGGACATGCAACATATGCTTAAACTTACTGTTAAGTCCCATATTAGTAGTGGAAACATCACTCCCTTTCAAGTACTGTAGCTCCAAGGTCGGTAAATCCAACTGGTGGTTGCTGCCTCTTCTCCCACACGACCACATACAGTCCCAGAGTAATGAAATTAATTCCAACAGGTAGGTAGGGCAGACAATGACATCATGGGTCATTAATTCGCGTGTTAGCCAGCAACTCATTACATGCAGCAGACACACTGGCCTCAAGCAGTTAAAACAAACAGGTACTGTGCTCTGGGGGAATCCAGCATCGATGAGCTGATCACTAACCGCAGCAGTGGCTTCACAGGCCGGCTGCTTGTAGGTTAGACCCGGTCAGATAAAACAGTCAGTCCCTGTACAGGAACATTCCTGGACCTGCAGTAACCACAGGACCTGTATTTTCCCACATCCTCTGGTCACAGTGCAGCAGCAGGAGGTAAAATGTATCCACAAAACCAGGCGCAGTCGAAAAATAATGCTTTTACACTGGCACAGGTGGATGTCAGGCAAGCACACATGTACGTGCAACAGCCTGGATTTAATGCCCATTCAAGGAGATCCTTAAATTATCATGTAATACTTTATTTTATTAGAAAAAAAGTCTTGCAAGTGAGAGTTTGCGAGACGTGTATAAACCCAGTTGCTTCGGCATAGACATACTAGAACATACTATATATATATATACACCTGATTTTTTGAGCTTTAGGTCACATCTAAGATTCACTGTTGTAACATTGTTGATAGGTCAAAAGACAAGGAAAAGCATGCCATGGGCCCATCAGTGCTGTATTGCATAAACATCCTAGAGACCACACACACACACACACACACACACACAGAACAATGTACAGTAAGAGCAGTTGGGTTAAATAGTCATCATTATCAGGCTGGGTGGCTGTAGAATGGAGGTGACCCTGGACAGCACTACATCTTTCTGCTCCATGGGTGCATGTTAATGGTTAATTGATGTCACAGGGAGCTGTGATCAAAAGCTTTCTAACCAGACCCCTTTTCAAACATGCTCCACTGCTATTCTATTAGCAAGACAGGTTTGGAGTTGGTGATGGGGGCTTGAGGTGGGGAGTAGGGATTGCGGAGAGTTGGATGTATGTTTCTCTCTTCTTTTCTCCACCCCTCCACACATCCCGGCCTGCCCCCCTACTTTATGATAATTAGCCCCTGCCACACTCAAACCAAAACACACACACACCTACACACACATGCTGTGTTTTCATTCCTTGTGGGGACTTTACGTTGACTTACATTCATTTGCGTTAGATTTCCTTGTGGGGACTAGCTTCTGGTCCCCACAAGGATGGCTGAGTCCTCACAGTGTGAGTGTGTTAGCAGGTTTCGATCCTCATGTAAGTAATACAAAGGCACACACACACCCTGAGCTGCCACAGTGTCTGCCACTTAAAATGCTGGTGTTCTGACAGCCATCAGACACAGAGGCAAATCTTATTAATATCACAAGTTTTCAGTTTTTTCCCTATTATACCCCCATTTCCATATTTATGTCACTTTCATGATTTCCGTCCTCACTTTTGTTTGTTCACTTAGATCTCCTTTCAGCAGCCATGCTGATGCAATAAGCACAAGTTATATTAGGGTCTTGGATAGTCAAAATTAGAGTGATGGTGTCATGTCCGCTCGGCGCGACCTGCCTTTCTCTCTTCTGCTCTCTCTACCTGCAGGATTGGCACCTCAGCTGTGTTGCATTCGGTAATAAGTGACTCGTTTGTCAGTGCACACAGCTGAGGTACATTCCTGTGATTACCTGTACCTTTATTTAAACCTCTGGCAAATGCTCCGCCTTGCCGGAGCATTATACGTATATACCGAACTATGACGAACATATCATTTGTTGCATGTTAGATGCAAATGCATTTACACGCTACTAGATTGGACTTTCAAGGCTGACAGTACCTGTGCCATTGATTGTCTTTCAGTAGGTTGTATGCATGTGTCTAGCTAAGTGTTATTGGGATCAACGCTGACAGTTTCCCTGTGCTATTTGATTTTGATTTGATTTGATTTGATTTATTCTTTCAAACATGTAAAGACAGTCAATATGTCAACACACATAATTTCACACATATCCACAAATGCATTATCAATTTGCTTATACAGTGCCTTGCGAAAGTATTCGGCCCCCTTGAACTTTGCGACCTTTTGCCACATTTCAGGCTTCAAACATAAAGATATAAAACTGTAATGTTTTGTGAAGAATCAACAACAAGTGGGACACAATCATGAAGTGGAACGAAATTTATTGGATATTTCAAACTTTTTTAACAAATAAAAAACTGAAAAATTGGGCGTGCAAAATTATTCAGCCCCCTTAAGTTAATACTTTGTAGCGCCACCTTTTGCTGCGATTACAGCTGTAAGTCACTTGGGGTATGTCTCTATCAGTTTTGCACATCGAGAGACTGAAATTTTTGCCCATTCCGCCTTGCAAAACAGCTCGAGCTCAGTGAGGTTGGATGGAGAGCATTTGTGAACAGCAGTTTTCAGTTCTTCCCACAGATTCTCGATTGGATTCAGGTCTGGACTTTGACTTGGCCATTCTAACACCTGGATATGTTTATGTGTGAACCATTCCATTGTAGATTTTGCTTTATGTCTTGGATCATTGTCTTGTTGGAAGACAAATCTCCATCCCAGTCTCAGGTCTTTTGCAGACTCCATCAGGTTTCCTTCCAGAATAGTCCTGTATTTGGCTCCATCCATCTTCCCATCAATTTTAACCATCTTCCCTGTCCCTGCTGAAGAAAAGCAGGCCCAAACCAGGATGCTGCCACCACCATGTTTGACAATGGGGATGGTGTGTTCAGGGTGATGAGCTGTGTTGCTTTTACGCCAAACATAACGTTTTGCATTGTTGCCAAAAAGTTCAATTTTGGTTTCATCTGACCAGAGCACCTTCTTCCACATGTTTGGTGTGTCTCCCAGGTGGCTTGTGGCAAACTTTAAACGACACTTTTTATGGATATCTTTAAGAAATGGCTTTCTTCTTGCCACTCTTCCATAAAGGCCAGATTTGTGCAGTATACGACTGATTGTTGTCCTATGGACAGAGTCTCCCACCTCAGCTGTAGATCTCTGCAGTTCATCCAGAGTGATCATGGGCCTCTTGGCTGCATCTCTGATCAGTCTTCTCCTTGTATGAGCTGAAAGTTTAGAGGGACGGCCAGGTCTTGGTAGATTTGCAGTGGTCTGATACTCCTTCCATTTCAATATTATCGCTTGCACAGTGCTCCTTGGGATGTTTAAAGCTTGGGAAATCTTTTTGTATCCAAATCCGGCTTTAAACTTCTCCACAACAGTATCTCGGACCTGCCTGGTGTGTTCCTTGTTCTTCATGATGCTCTCTGCGCTTTAAACGGACCTCTGAGACTATCACAGTGCAGGTGCATTTATACGGAGACTTGATTACACACAGGTGGATTCTATTTATCATCATTAGTCATTTAGGTCAACATTGGATCATTCAGAGATCCTCACTGAACTTCTGGAGAGAGTTTGCTGCACTGAAAGTAAAGGGGCTGAATAATTTTGCACGCCCAATTATTCAGTTTTTTATTTGTTAAAAAAGTTTGAAATATCCAATAAATTTCGTTCCACTTCATGATTGTGTCCCACTTGTTGTTGATTCTTCACAAAAAATTACAGTTTTATATCTTTATGTTTGAAGCCTGAAATGTGGCAAAAGGTCGCAAAGTTCAAGGGGGCCGAATACTTTCGCAAGGCACTGTATAAAGCACTTGAACACAGCCGAGGCCAACAAAGTGCTTAACATAAGATACAATTCAAAACATCTAAAAACGTGACAACTACAATATTAAAATACCAATAAAATAACATAAAAGAACCAACATAGCAAAATAACAAAATACTATCAACCAAAACTCAGCCCAAACAGAGTCTCATAGCATATCAAACGCCAAAGCATACAAGTGAGTCTTCAAGTAAGTTTTAAAAATAGCCAACGAGGCGGCCTGCCTGATGTAAAGGGGCAGCGCATTCCATAGCTTAGGAGCCACAATGGAAAACGCTCTGTCCCCTCTGAGTTTACGCCTGGCCCACGGTACCTCAAGCAAGAGCTGGTCAGCTGATCTGAGGCACCGAGAGGGACTATAAGGAAATAAAAGCTCAGCAAGATACAATGGAGCAAGACCATTCAAAGACTTAAAAACAAATAAAAATCTTAAAATGAGTCCTGAAAAACACTGGAAGCCAATGAAGGGATGCCAAAATAGGAGTTATATGCTCCCTTTTACGCACCCCAGCCAAGAGACGGGCAGCCGCATTTTGAACCAATTGTAGACGAGCCAGTGATGACTGGCTGACTCCGATATAAAGAGCGTTACAGTAATCCAAGCGTGATGTAATAAATGCATGGATTACTGTCTCAAAGTGCTGACGTGAAAGAAAAGGCTTTAGCTTCGCTATCTGCCTAAGGTGG
>NW_018127976.1:4392649-4400025 GCF_001952655.1 Monopterus albus | reverse complement strand
TTTTATCTCCTGCATTTCTTTGGTCATGTCGTCGAGTCTCTTGTTATTTGTCTCCATAATTAGTTTCACAAAGCCTTGGAAGCTTTCTTGCTGTTGGCACATAAGCGCGGTGTACATCAGCTTCTGCTGATTCAACATCTCAGCTACTTGCGCCGCTGAAATAGAATCTTCTTCAGCCTCAACATCCCCGCTCGCTCGCTTCGGATTTATTAGCTCTTTTCCCTCTTGGAGGCATTTTAATAGTTGTAGAATTTGTTCAAAGACTTGACAATGTAGAAGATGTGAAAAATCGTAGAACAGACAGGAGGAGCAGTAAAGACGTCTGCTCTCACTGCAACCCGGAAATAAGTTCCCAATTGATGTCGGTACGTTCGCCACTCTCTTATTTTTCACCTGTCCGTCCTCATCCTCCTACTTTCCTGGTTCCTGCTGTTAGCCTGTCTACTCACCTGTTTGTCCTGGTCTCTTCAACTATCTCTGTCCAACCCTGGTTCAGTACTATACATTAACTCTGTTACGTCGTTACTTTGTTTGTGTTGCCACCAATAAACCACCTTTTTTTTTTCACTAGCACCTGGGTTCGCAAACTTGAGTCCTACCGCTGTTCTCCCTCACCCTCCTGGTGAGGGGGACTAAACCATAACAGATGGAAGTTTGTTAGATAGTTGTCTGTCAGTCAAACCTAAGATAAAATCTTCATTTTGAATCCAAATTAAATATCAAAATATATAGGCTATAAAATATATAACTTGCCAAATATCACCTCTGTATATGAAACATTGTTTGATTTATGATTTTGTTTTTGAATCGCTACAGGAGCATGCCTTTGGTCAAACTGGGTTGGCCTTAGGGATGTTACCTAAGTCAAATGTACTTCAATCTATTTTTTTCAATAATTGTTAATGATGCCTCTCTTCAGTGGCCCCTCTGACTGACCTGTTGTGTTCCATAAGACTTCTTCCTGGGCTCCTAACTGTTTCCTATTTACATTCTTCCAGTAGGACATAATACTTACAAACAATATTTATTAGCATTATGCAGATGACACTCAGATACATCTAGTGTCAAAAATAAATCAGAAATGACTGCATTTGGGCCTCCAGCCGTCCCTGGTAGGCTAGTGGTTAAGGCGCAGCGCTCTCATGGCTGCGGCCGGGATTCGAGTCAGGGTTGCGTCAGGAAGGGCATCCGCCGTAAAAAACACGTGCCAAATGTCAACTTGCGAGTCGTTAGTGTGACGATTCGCTATGGTGACCCCTAAATGGGAATAAGCCTAAAGTGACTTTCTTTCTTATTGGATTTGGCCCTCCAAAGTCTTTATCCTCTCTTGGCTCCCTGTCTACAAATCTCCAAAAGCCAGCCACAAGCACCAGTGATATTTCCTTCGGCTGATGTGCATTTCATGTATCAGGACCTTCTGCTCTTGCACTAACCTTTACAAAGTTAAGGTGCATTTTCACCAGGAGGTAAAAGTCCCTCGAGTATCCTGTGATTTAGGTTTCAGCAGCAGGGTCAAAGCCTAGGGAATATGAACAAGCACTTGGTGACAGTGGGGAGAAAAAACTTTCTTCAGTGGAAGAAACCTCAGATGGATCCAAAGAAAATTGTACAGACACAAAAAATGCAAAACAATAAAGATTTGGAGTGGACTTAGTGAAATGATTAGCAGTTCCAAAGACAGTCAGGAGGACAAAGGAGGTGGAGCTGAAGTGGAGCGTCTGCGAGGCTGTTCTGCAGGCCCGGAGGGGCTGTTGAATCAAAAGGTGGCCACTTGGAAGAATCAAAAGGTGGCCACATGGAAAAATAAAGCAAGAGGACAGGTATCTTGGTACCAGGAAAGGAGGGAAAGTTAGCAGGCAGCTTGATGAAAAACAGGAGGAAGAGAACATGGAATGTAAGGAGGAAGCCTGGTGCCGAGGAAACAAGAAATGAAGGAACAGAATGAAAAACAGGTGAGCTGTAGGGAAGAGGCTGGAGAAATCCTCATTGAATTCAAGAAATGCAGGAAGACATGACATGAAGCTGGAACTGTGGTAGGAGAGTTATAGGGAAGAGTCCTCATGGAACCAAATAAGGGAAGCTGACTAGGCAGCCACAGCCTGCCAAAGAGGATGAGCAGTCACATGATTGGCAGGCGATCTGCCTTACAAAAAAGCAGAAGCAGAAGACTAGTTTGAACAGCTGGTTTAAATGTAATGAGGAACAGTGAGGTAAGCGGCATGTGTTTGGGCATGGTCCTGCTCCTGAATGTCAGATTAATTTTTCCATCATGAAAGGCTTTACTGTATTTATGCAACTCTTTGTGCATACAATGGAGGAAGCCACAGGGATTTTGGTTTTGCTTGTGATTTACTTCTTGTCAAATGTGACATTTCAGTCTGTGCTGGAAAAGAGACAAGCAGTGGTTCTAGCAAGAATTAAAAATACCAATAATGCAAGATTGAAATCACATAAACAGATTTTATGATAAATTATAGGTCTTGACCTTGAGTTGAATGAGATGGACTCATGCCATTGCAGACAAAGGAAAAGAGTGGTAAGATTAAATGTAAACCATGAAAAATGCTGTCATCAATATTAAAACAGTTTTTGGCAACTTATGTGTTTCAGTTACGTGAGCACTTCAGAACAAATGTTTCCCCAGCGGTTTGGGTACACAAAAAGTCAACTGTGTGGTCGGAATCTGTGGTTCCAAACTTCACAGATGACCAACTGATACAAAACTTTTGGATGTCAAAGAACACATTTCAGTAATGCTTTATTTTACAGGCCGCAACTTACTTATTACACAGAATGCAACTTTTAATGTGCGTTATGTATGCTGTAAGTTGCAGCCTGTAAAATAAAGCATTACCCACATTTCTGTATCTCTGCCTCACAGCCAGAAATGACAAAGAACCAAAACTATCCTCTATGTGTTGTAACCAAGAGGAGAGTTTGCTATTGCTCTGTGGAAATGTGCAACCAACACAGAATACAGGAGAGTCTCACAACTTTTTGAAGCTGACATTACAGTAGTGTGCCATTCTGCACTTCAGTTGAGAAGGTACTTGTTACAGATATTTTTCAGTGTCCAACAAGTGAAAGGTTTAAGAAAACAGTGACATACCTTGAGCATAGGGGGCGACTGTGGTTCGGTGGGTAGAGCAGTCATCTCCCAACTGAGGGGTCAGAGATTCGAATCTCGGTGTAGTCAAAGTGTCTTTGGGCAAGACACTGAACCTCCAAGTCGCCCCAGATGGTTAGAGCCATTGGTTGAGTTGGCGCCGCAGATGGCTGCCTCGGTTCTGTACTGGAGACAAATTCCTTGTATGTAACATACTTGGCCAATAAAGGTGATTATCCTTATCCAAAAATGGGAGTTGCTACAGTGTGTTGGTGCAATTAATAGATTACTCATTACCATTTTTGGACCAGAGGAATACAATGTATTTCAGCCTGCAGTCATTCTGCAGGTTGATGTGGAAGGAGCAGGTCTATTCTGACATGTTTTCACCCAGGCTGCAGGAAGTCTACATAGTGCCAGAGTGCTGCATTTCTCTGAATTGTAGGAAGTAGTGCATAAGGGTGTGCTGCTGCCTGACCAAATAAAGAACATTTGTGAACATGACATTGGGTACTATGTTCTTGGTGATGCAGTCTATCATTTGAAAAGCTGGATGATGAAACCTTTTACAGATTCAACAACTTGTGCACAAAAACAAGTAGAACAAGCAGAGCATTTGAAAACACTTTTGCAAGGCCAAAGGGAAGATGAAGGTGCCTGCTGAAATGAAATGACAGCAACACACATAAGGTCACATACATGGTGCTTGCAATGTTGTGCACAATCTCTGTGGAACAAATGGGGATGAGCACAGAAAAAAATGGGGTGCCTCTGTGAGCCTGAAGGGGCAAAGCTATACAGTACACAGGCTGAAGAAGTGGAAGCACACTTAGGTCTGTAGTGCTTTTATCAGAAGACAGCTTAAGCAAGGGACTTATTGTAGACATTTTGGACAGATTTATCAACATTTGTACTAAAATGACCATTGTAGCTGTAATTTACTGTATAGTGTGGTTACTGCTTTAAGAATGTACACATTTTTGTATAACACTGTATTTTACCTGTCTATAGTGTCATATACTAATCAAAATTGTTATTTTTTTAAATACAACCTGGAGAGGAAAATTCACCTTTTTCTGAAACTGCTATAAATTAAATGCCAACAGCCATATGATGTGTCTGTCCAGACAGTGTGTGACCTTACCAATATATTCAAGGAAAATTTGAATGTTTGAAGTTCATGGTGACAAAGCACTGCTAGCCTCTCATTACATTAGACAGACCACATTAGCCCTGTTCTGGCCCCCATTCACTGCTTACCAGTTAGTAACTTCTTGGGCTGGCTCCTAGCTCTGTTGTTGAATTGCTGCTTCCCTGTGAGCCAGAGCACAGCCTGACATTATCAGACAGGTTTCCTCTGGTTATTCCTAAGACAAGATAAGTCTTGCAAGGTGGCTTGGCTTTTCCAGCCAGAGGTCCTCATCCTCAACATGGATGACATACATGCAATAAGGTGGCTTTGTGAAGATGTAATATTGTGAATTTGGCTGGCACGTGACATAATTAGTGTTGCCCTGGGTCTGAAGTATGGTTTGCTGGGCTCACAGAACATTGCCTCTTAGGCTCTTTGGCTGCCAATTAACTCACACATGCACAAATGATCTTACGTTCACCCTGAGATATAACATCATTATCATTACCATTACCGGTGGAGTATGCAAGCCTCCTTTCTATGAATTTTCTCATGGTTCATTTTCTGATTTCATGATATGTCACAAACATAGGTTTCTCTGCAATTATACTGGTTTTTGAAAACATAAGGAAGATTATACTGATACCTTTTTATCAGGTGCTGTGAAACCATATGAAACATCTGAAAAAAGCATGCTTAGCAAACTGAAGAAGAAACAAAGGAGTGGCTACACTCTACCAGTACACGTTTGTTTGCTTTAGCCAAACTATATCAAGGAAAAGCATCCAGTGATAAATGCATCCTAACTACTGCTGTGAAGGTATATGCACTGCAAGAGTGAGGCCAGCAAAGCCAGTTACAGTATGCATCACAGAGGCAGCTCAATAAATGCATCATCCTCATCACTCTCATAGTGATTTCCCATTAGTAGGTCTTTTCAATGAAGTGCTAGATCCCCTCCCTGTTATTGTCTGTGTGCAAGCCAAGTGTCCACATGCATGAGTGTATTCATCAGTCAGGTCGCACAAGTTTGGCTTTTATTCCTCCCTCCTATTCTTCCATCACTGTTCCCAGGTGTGAATGAGATTGGGCTGATTTATGCCTTTTGTGCTGCTTATCAGTGAATTGTAGCAATAACCAAATTAACTCAGGCAATGCAGAAAAGGACAATCTCAGTGATTAACTGTGTTGTTAGCATGCAATTTTGTTTTTATCACATTTGCACTGCATACTGTATAAAATATAATACTGAGGGCTTTATTTTGCTGCAGGCACAATGTCAGGTCTTGTTTCATATTTAGTTTTTAAATCCATCATGTGAATCATCTGAATAAAGGCTTTTGTTTTTCATTTCAAGAGGAGTGCCTTAGATTTTTCTTTCCTTCTTTCTTTCTTTTTATGCAGTTTTCCTTCTGCATAAGTCTATGTTTTTGAATTTGTTTCATGAGTTACTGGCACTAAATGAATTTGTTTGCACCTGTGTAGTAGAACAGCCCATCTCTGGCTGTGTTTATGCTGATTAGGTAGTGCAGTGCAATTCTGGTGCTCAGTTTTGGTCCAAATTTGTGTTTGCCTCCTCCTACAAAACAAAAACAAACAAACAAAAAAAACACTTATATCAAGTGCTGTTTGCTACATTTTTTTTCCTTTAGTGTACATTGATGTAGTGTAGATTTTATGCTTTGATATTATTAGCAGCATCCGAAGCTTCAACATTAACAGATATTTTGTGAGTGTAGCTGTTTTATTTCACAGCAGGAAGAACTTTTGTACAGTATGTGTCTTTGCTATGTGTTATAGCAGTGTACATACGGCAGCACCCTGGTCCCTGTCAGGACTTTCAAAACAGTTGATCAAAACAAGCCTAGGTTTTATCCAAGGCTGGGAGGTTCTCCTTAATATAGAGTAGCTATGTGCTTAAAGTGACATATTCTCTCTTGTCTTTTAATAATGTGCAAGCATGCAATATACTTATTGCCACTGCTAACTTTTGAAATGATCATTTTCACACAAAAAAAATGTAAACTTGTGGTGTGTAAGTTTGGAATTTCTTTATAATTCAGTGGTGAACAATCTGCACACAGCAGGTCAGAGTTCAGCTCCACCATGTGCCAGAACCAAGCAATCAACAATTCTCTTTCTGTTACAGTTTTGTAGTCAGTGCAGTGTTGTGACTAGTGGAGCTGGTTGGACGTCCTGACTCATACAGTTGTATGGTGTTTGCACTTAAATGATTGCAGAGACTGTAAGTTCACATTCAACTGGCCTTGTTAGTGTTTTTGACTTAGTATCTTCCCAAACCATCATGTATATTTTGCTAATTAGGCTTCTACCTCTTATTCTTCTTGACTGAAATAAATACCTATTTTTCTAACTCCTCCAAGTTTTCTAAATTTGTAAAATCCCCATTAATTTTAACATGGTTTAGCTGAATAATAAATTCGTATGCATAAGTCTTGCTTTTTGTGAACATCTTTTTCTTAAACTAACGGAGTAGTTTGTAAAAAAAAAAAAGTGCTTTATCTAATTTTATTTGTTAGAAATATATTCCCTCAATTTATACTGTAGTGTACTGTACTGTGTCAAGTTAGCTTTTTTGTTGTGTTTGTTTTGACACAGCTAAAAGTTGCATGTCCAGGTATTTTGGCCCATAAATTGTTTTTTTTGTATTTTTATATTCCACACCATTATAATCATTTTTATCATTTCAATCCTCATTACTGTTAATCTGTTGAATTCCTTAAATGCAGTAAATAAAGAGCAGTTTATTTATAGGCTGATTAAATCACTCAGCATGTACAGTAGCAATACAGACAGACATAGGATGTTTCAGCAATTAGACCATACTACTAACCATTGTACTGTAATGTCTGCCTGCCTTGTGAGGTTTAATTAGACATGATATCTTAATTTGCACATAGATGTACTATAAAGTAATTATAGATGATTTTCCAAAGGCTAAGTAAAACATAGTGAAATTCCCCCAATTGCCTGTTGACTGATACTGTAGAATAAAAATAGCTCATTTAAAAATAGTGAAAGGCTGTTGACTTTGATTAAGACTTCTAGTCTGGCCTCTTGGGATGAGCGATGCAATTTATCAAAACCGCTAATTATTCATGTTATAAAACACTCTTT
>NW_018127976.1:4390142-4392551 GCF_001952655.1 Monopterus albus | reverse complement strand
GAACAATGGAATCACCACTGGCATGAACACTGACACAAGAGCAGAGTAATGAAAGTGCCATATGTCTAGACTGTGCTGCTAGCTGATTATAGGCCATATGTCTCTTCTAGAGGGAAATGAAGACTTTAAGTGGAGTGTTTGCTTTTAAGTCTAGTTTATTCAGAGAGGGGGAAATATGTCACTATGTGATTACGTGTACGTAATTATGTTTTTTACTAATGCCAATCTCGTTTTTAAAAGTCTCTGCAAAGCTCACTTTTTTGTGTGACAATAATGTTCAATGCATATTTATATGACCTCTACTGTGTGATTAACAAACTGTGCATCTAATTCAGTTCAAGGGACCAAATGCTTAAAGATCTAGATATGCATAAAAACGTGACATTATGTTTTGTAGCTAAAGTGAGAGGGAAAAATCACAATCACATTTTTCTAGGGCAGTGACTCCACTGAAGACCTATCTTACAGGGACATCTTCAAAGGAACTAATTATACTTAATAAGCTATGGCAACATGCTAGATAGCAAACCTCTAGCTATAAACTAAGGGCTGACAGGAGACCGCAAGCATGATTGTGCTTTCTTTTCTTTCATATCTAACAATTTTTTCTTCAAGTAGTGAAACTAAACTGTCACAAATTAGTGAGACTCAACTGTCAATCCATCTGTCAAATCAAGCATAACATGTACAACCTGGTTCTCCAGGCTTCCACTGGTCACTGTCCACAGTTGGATCTTCCAAGCGTAGCTGGATTGTGCGTCACTCATACTGTATCTTATGCCCTGTGCTGCTAGCCAATTATTTGTTAGGGAATACACTGCAGATTTTGTTTGGGAATATGTGTGAGGATGTGGAGGGAAGATGCTGCACATGCACAAAACAATTAGTTTTGTGTGAATTCAAACAGTAATAGACGCTCTTAGTTTCTGTGTGTGTGTGTGTGTGATGGGTAAATTATGTTATAATTGTCAGGTCAAAAATGAGAAGAAAATCTTTTTACCCTGGGGAACGTACAGGTGTCATGGAAATATGGACAAACAGGTTGCACTTTTTCTAATGTTGAGGAAAAATTTTCAAGTTGGGTTGAAAAAAGATCATTTAGGGGATTTTCTCTGCTGTTAATCGTAGTGGCAGGTCATTTTTCTTCACCCTTAAGAAAACAGTGGGGTTAATGCACATATAGTATGGCTTGATATTTATGATCAAAAACAAATGACCTCAGCTTTTATTTCTGAAAAAAAAAACAATATTTAAAGTCTTTGTGTTTCTTTGAAGTCATCTTAGATGTCACAGATTGAGGAAAATTATCTAATGCCTCATGGCAATAATTTAACATGCATCATCATTTTTCCATCTGTACACGACTTGTTTATTTTTTATTATATTAGAGTAGAGTAGAGCACAAGGGGTATTGTAATTACTGTCTTTTTTCCTGACCCCCCCACCCACCACCTCTTGTTTGAACTTAAATTTGTTTCTTTGTAATTCCAGCATCTTTCAGAAAGGGCCAGTCTACCCGTGCAGCATTATAAGAAAAATTTACTCTGCACACAGCGTATTGTAACCAACTTTCTTTCACAAGCATGGATGAAAGACCTCACAGTCCCAAGATTACGTAAACTGTGTTTCAGTAATAGAAGCTGATGCGTGATAATATGAAATCTTTCAGCAGAGCTGTACAGAGAGGACACACTGGTTATAGACACTGCATATAGAGAATCCATCCAGAGAAATGCATACCTGGAGGGAAAGTAGATTCATTACATTCATCAAGATCTCTTTCATCAAAGCTATGCTGTCTCATAACATCACCTGTAACTGTGCAGCAGTGAAAGTCTCTTGCTCTTTCTCATGGAGGCTGATACTGAGGTGGCATCAGCAAGATGTTAGCTACTTTGTTTATAATTTTAAAGCTAATAGAAGCCAAATCCATGTTACTGTTGGGCTTTGAGTTATATTTTGCATTATCTTAACTATGTCTGTACTTAAGCTAAGACTGTTTATTTTTTGTTTTGTTATTGATTGTTTGTTTTGGGGGGGGGTTTTACCTCCCTGGCCTCCATTATTCTTCCACAACCAAAAGACCAAGGGTAGAGAACACCAGCACCATTTGCAACTTCTTTATATTCAGCAGTTAATAAATGACAGCATTTGGAAAAATTTGCATTTAGGAAATGCTCTGTCTTTCCTCCCTGTGCTTCATGTATAGGAGTCTATCTGTTCATATGACAAGGCTCCATCATATCTTAAAGACCTCGTAGAGCCTTATCATCCTAACAGAGCACTTCGCTCTCAGAGTGCAGGTTTACTTGTGGTTCCTAGAGTCCACAGAAGCAGAATGGGAGGCAGAGCCTTTAGCTATCAAGCTCCTCTCCTATGGAACCAACTCCCAGTCTCAGTTCGGGAGGC
>NW_018127976.1:4385293-4390073 GCF_001952655.1 Monopterus albus | reverse complement strand
CCCGAAACTTCCCCTAAGTAATGCTGCCATAGGCCTAGACTGCTGTGGGGCCCCATGATGCTCTGAGTTTCTCTCCCCTCCCCTCTCCTCCGCTCCCCTCCACTCTCCTCTCTTCCCCTCTCCTCTCCTTTCCTCTCCTCTCCTCTCCTTTCCTCTCCTCTCCTCTCTCCCTATGCTTCTATATGCCACCACCTCTCTCTCTCTCTGTACCTTTCTGCAGGTTGCCCTGGCCCTGGAGTTCTGTGTCTCTGACGAGCAGTCACCAGCCACATTGACCTGACCAGTGTTTCATTGTTTGTTGTGTCTTGTTGCTTTTCTTCTTTTGTCTCTCCTCTATCCACTCACCCCAACTGGTCGAGGCAGAAGGCCGCCCATCAAGAGCCCCGGTCTGTCGGAGGTTTCTTCCGTTAAAGGGAGTTTTTCCTCCCCATTGTCGCCAAGTGCTTGCTCAAGGGGGATTTGTTGGGTTTTCCCTATGTAATAATAATGATAACAGTAAGGTCTAGACCTTACTTTGTAAAGTGTCCTGAGATGACTTTTGTTGTGATTTGATGCTATAAAAATAAAATTTGATTTGATTTGATTTCAATAGCAGGTAGATGTACTACTGTGATTATTGTACACAGTGACAGAGGAACTGGATTTCCAGCTTTTCTTTCCAGTAGACGTTGATAATGCCTGCTTGGCCAAGTGTTCTACTTCGCACCACAGGAAATGATTAACCCTCAATTAAATGAATGTAGCTCAAATTTGGCACAGGATATTTATTTTTAAAAAAATTTAAAAATTGTGGTCTAACTTCCTTAAATTTGCCTAAAATGGCTAAGATATAAAAAAACTCACGTAATTGTCCCTAGGACCAAAATCTGCCCCATTGAAACCCATTAAAAATGCAATTTTTGATGCTATATTTATCCTACATTAAAGTAATGCATTGCGCTATGTTGCAATTGAATTTTGAAGTACTTGGACACACAGAGACCTATTTGGTTCATTTTACACCGCTAGAACACATGAGAATTGGCACACACACACACACAGACCTACACTGGATCAATATAACATCAGAACTGATAACTTTATCAAACCCATTCATTATTAGCCAGTCGTCCTTGCAAAAAACTGGAAAAAGTGCATTTTGGTTTCGTTTTGGCTGCAGGCTTCGAAAATGGAATCATGTCACCATCTGGTGGATGACTATCAGAATTACAAGTTACAAGTACTTCAAAATGCAACACAGTGTAATGTATTACTTTATTGTAGGATAAATATAGCATCAAAAAATTGCGTTTTTAATGGGTTTCAATGGGGCAGATTTTGGTCCTAGGGACAAATGTGTGATTTTTTTTATTAAATCTGGCCCCCGGCCAAAACAAAAAAAAAAAAAACATTAAAATCAGTGTTGCTGCCAATCACTGACCCATGTCAGGGCCTAATAATAATAACAGTCCGATACTGGTTGAAATGTATTTTTTAAAAATTATTTTAATTTTTCATTTTTTTCCCCATAAAAAACAGTGGAGTTATGTAAACAAACTGGTCTATAAAGGGTTAAAAATTCCAGAAATATAATTCATATTTGATATGTATATTTCAGGAACAAGCAGTTTTAAAAGATTGGTCAGTTTAAACTGGAAAAAAATATGAATTTATAATAATTTTATAGCTGTGTTTGGGAATGTGACAGATTTTGGTCATAGGGACAATTATGTGACTTTTTTTCAGGAACTCCATTAATCAGGAGAGGCCCGATGATTACCACTGAAATTCAAGTCAAATCTCACAGCCTACATCTACAGTATTTTATTTCATCCATAAGCTATACACAACCTCACTCTGACAAAAATTCAACTGTATCAATAACAATTATTCACTTAGTTTAACAATAACGTAACGAGAGGAATGTGGAATAAATGTGCATGATAGTGCATATATTCTGAATTCAAAGACAGTTTAGTGAGCATAATGCTGTCGCTCTTCCCTACTGGGTTGTTTATTTTTGGCTTATATTTTGCTGCGTGTGAGCAAATGGTGGCGTAATAGGTGAGACCTCATTGTTCTGTGTGCTTCAAAAGTACAGGATGTCTTCATAAAATTGAAAAAATTCCAGGAGGGCCAATGGCTTTTATAGAAACTCTGTAAATATGCAGTGTGTTTGATCAGCTTTGAGTTTTCTTTCTGCTTTACCACTTGACCTGCACAACAAACCACTCAGAGCTCTCTATCCCTGTGATGCACATGCCTTTAGCCTGAATGTGCTTGAATGCAAAATGTGCATTTAGAAGTTCAAAACAATCCACTAGGAAAGTATGTAGGAAGGTGTCTAATGGAGGGAAGACATGAAGGAGTGGAGGGGTGAAATTGCCTGCTAATGGTTTCTCTCCCTCCCAGCTGTGAGAGCTGCAGCTGTCTAGGAGTGCTGAGACAAATAGGTGCCTCATATGGGGACCACAGCATCCAGAAAACAGCTCACATTTTTTCCCCCTCACATACTGTGTGGCCACAACAAATTAATTTTGGACCACTTGGCAAGGAATGGGATTCAACTGGATGTTGGCTAACAGACATGTAATGTACTTCCAGTGCTGAGCCTACTCAATCAAGAAGATAAGAAAAAAGTCAGGTGAGTTGAAAAATATATTCACTCCAGATACAAGTGATTCAGCACAATGTGACCTAGAAATGGTGGCTCTGAAAAACCAGGATGAGAGAGGCAAATGTGTGTGGATGATGGGAACGAAAATGATAACCAGTGCACCCATACCATACCATACCTACAGGGAAAGAATCTTTTCTTTCATATATTTGTACATCCTGACATCAGTGATTTCAGTCAGTCAGGTTCCTGTCCTGCACTTAAAAAGGGGATGAGAGGAGCTGGTTTGATTGGACATAAGTAAAGCCAGCCCCAACTCCACCTGCTCATTGTGTATTCCTCTGTCTAATAATGTATTCCACCTCTCCTCCACAGTGCGTTCGATAACGACTGTGCACAAAAGCTGCATCTGTGGTCATCAACACTGCAAACTAGGGCTGGGCAATAAATTGATTTTATTGATTAACTTGAATGTGTAGTTTAAATCGGTTTGTTTGAATGAAAATCGCTTCTATCTTTAACATCCGCCGCTCCCCTCTTGGCTCCCGTAGTTCCGAGTAGGCTCAACCCACCCCCCGCGCGTTTGCCATAGCGATAGCATGGCAGCGAGCAGGGAAGAACTCGTTCAGAAAAAAGGCACAGTGTCACCAGTACTATGGAACTGGTTTTGCCGTGTCAGACGCAGAACAAACAACACCCCACTCCAAAGTGTGTTTAAAGTCTGTTGCTACCAAAGGTAGCAGTACGACCAATTTAATGCAGCACCTCAAACAGAGGCATGCTGCCGAGTGGGAGAGATGTCGCGAAACGAACGAGACAGCAGGAGCCAAAGTACACCCACCAAAAAACAACCCACAGTCTTACAAACATTTCCAAATGGTATCCCGTATGATACGAATGGGGCCCGATGGAAAGTGATCAAGGAATCAGTCGCGATGTATATTGCAAAAGATATGGTGCCCATATATACTGTGGAAAATCCGTTGTTTAATCACATGCTGAAAGTTTTAGACACCAGGGCCCAGTTTTTCAAAAGGTTTAATCCGGATAAAATTGATCCGGATTCAGTAATCCTTTTTTTGCAATCCGTGATCACGTAATCCATCTTACTTCTTGAGCCAGTTTTTCAAAGCAACATCGGATTGGATCAATCTGATCCGGATAGGAACTTTTCAGGATCACCAAATCTGGATAACCAGTGCTCAAACAGGATAGGAAATCACAATGTAGAACTATAGATATGTAAAGAGCAACAAGTAGAATAGCCAGTGTGGGGTCAATATACGTTTATTATTATTTGAAATGAAAACACACACATTTAAAAGAAACTAAACACAAGAAAAACCCCACCCCATCCTCTTCCAGCAGTCCGCTCATCTGAGACCTACAACACAAACACTGTACATCGAGGATATTTATAACAAGTTTCAAATATAGATGTATTGAATTAAGAAAAGTGACCTAATGTCAAATACTCCACACTAATTTCAGACTTCCTCATCTGATGTGGAGAGAACAGCTTGTCTGAGCGTAGCCTTTAGGAGGCGGATCTCAAGTCTGGCCTTGGTTTGCTGCAGTTTGGTCAGAGTCAGTTGTTCCTCTGCCAGATGAAGCTGTGCTTCTGCCCTTTCAGTCTCTTTTTGCAGAAGTGCCTTGTAATCATCATCTTTGTTTGATGAAGGCCTCTTCAAGCCTTTGCTCTGAGATCCTGTGGCAACTACCACTGGCTCAACCAATGAGGATCCAGCTTCTTCCTCAGGAACAGAGCTGAGATTCAATATAAATACGCTCTCTGGATCAGCCTCAGGAGGAACTGGCAGATTCACCTCCTCCTCCTCAATCCAAGGCTCGCCATCCCCTACAACACCTTGAATACCATGGAGAGCTTGCGACTTCTCACCTCCAATGATGTCGAGGACCACATCTGTGTAATCCCCCCTCTTAAATGGCTTGTTGCCTGTTTGTGGGTTTTTGGCTTCAGCATGGTCCTTTGTTGCCCTGGCCTTAAGATTCTTCCACCGCAATTTGATTTGGTCTGTGGTCCTTCCCACTATTGTTCCATAATGGCACCGAACACCCTCTAGTAGTGCATTGGTTTCAGCAGCAGTGAAGTTACAGCTTCTTGAGTCCATGGTTCCGTTGCTTTACTATAGTGAACATTGTTCATCAATTATAGGCGTTGGG
>NW_018127976.1:4376195-4378790 GCF_001952655.1 Monopterus albus | reverse complement strand
GCAATCTATGAATGTACTGAAAGATTAAATGAGGTATTAAACACCTTTCACTTTAAAAAGGGGCGGAGACCCGGAGGGAACTCTGAGTTTCCCGAACAAAACCTGCTCCCAAGCAGGTTAGGTTCACAGAGTAAGTTGCCGTAGTAACTGACTCTGAGTTTAGATTACCTCTCTTTGTGAAACGGGTTTAACTTACCCCGCTTTCACGGGTTTAAGTTACCTCCGTTTCTGAAACCGAAAACTCAGAGTTTTTCTCATTTCGGGGTTAACAAACTCTGAGTTTCGACAAAACCGCCTTCTTGAAATAGGCCCCTGGAAGGAGTGTTGTTTTACTCCGCAACAACAGATTTATGGTCCAGTCGTACGATGCAGCCCTATATGAGTTTAACTGTGCATTTCATTAAGGATGACTGGACTCTGCGAAGCGTCTGCCTCCAAACAGCTTACTTTCCCGACAACCATAAAGGCAAAATAATTGCCCAGGGGCAATTGTTAGGTTATGTTATGTTTTCACTGTTTACAATGGCAGGGCCAGCCATCTTGTATTTTGGCTTTCTTCTCATTGCAGTTTTATCCCAGAAGGTAAAATCAAAACAAAATAAAGTAATATTTGTTTTGAACAATTTCTTTGTTATCTGCATATTTATTTTAAGTAAGGGGAAAAAAATCGATTTAAATTGTAAATCAGATTTTTTGTGAAAAAAAATCGGGGATTTGTTTTTAGGCCATATCGCCCAGCCCTAGTGCAAACTTTGCGCCTAGAGTTTAGACATGAGTTTAGCTCTGCATTGTATTGTAACAGAATAGAACTCAGAGTTTTTTGTTCCACTGTTAGGGTTGTTGATATAAAAATACTGATAGTGCAGATGAAATGACACTTTATACAGCCAAATCATGATCCTAGCCAGTGGATGATATGCACAAATATTTTAGAATTTTTTGAATCATAGGCACTGGGCAATAAGGACATATTGTCCATTGAACATAATGCACATTTTTGCAGAAATGTCCTTATCAGTGCTCTTCTTTGGTTATAGGGCTCTGAAATTTTTTGCAATTGAATGTTTGGATGAACGTAAAAACATGAACAAATATAGGAACACTCAAAATAACTCCATATAATGTAACTCCAAGTAAAAAAAAATCTCAAATGATCCTATTTAACCCACAAGAAACTGAAAAAATTTATCAAATTAAGAATAAAATAAAATAGATATTTCAACATCAGGGGCCTATTTCAAGAAGGCGGTTTTGTCGAAACTCAGAGTTTGTTAACCCCAAAATGAGGGCAACTCGGAGTTTTCGGTTTCAGAAACGGAGGTAACTTAAACCCGTGAAGCGGGGTAAGTTAAACCCGTTTCACAAAGAGAGGTAATCTAAACTCAGAGTCAGTTACTATGGCAAATTACTCTGTGAACCTAACCTGCTGGCGAGCAGGTTTTGTTCGGGAAACTCAGAGTTTCCTCCGGGTCTCCGCCCCTTTTTAAAGTGAAAGGTGTTTAATACCTCATTTAATCTTTCAGTACATTCATAGATTGCACACGTTTCCGTCACGCAGAGACCAAAATGGCGTGTCCATTCATAGAGGATCCTGTAGATGAGGACGCTGTATTAATTCGCAGGGAATTGCATTTACGTCGGGAGAGGATATTGAGGCCACGAGTTGATTTTTTGTCATATCCACATGTATTTTTATTTGAGCGGTACCGTTTGTCTAGAGAGTCCATAACATATATCAATAATCTTATCCACCCATACATCAGACACATCACCCATCGTGACCGTGCTCTTACATCCGAGCAGATGCTTTGTGTTGCGTTACGATTTGTTGCAAACGGCAGTTTTCTTTATAACATCGGGGATGCAGAGCACATTAGTAAGGCCACAGTACGTAGAATAGTTCGTAAAGTGTGCCTCACCCTCAAGCGCTTTCTGTGAATTTTTGTTGTGTTTCCTGGGCACAAACCCCTCAGAGCCATTAAAGAGGAGTTTCACAGGATTGCAGGTTAGTGGTATTGAATTCGTTTCAGTAAGGCTAATCTGACAAATGATGATCAGTTAATAACATCTTGCTGTGACCTCTGGAAATAAACTAATAATTAGAATCCCCTTCAGGATTTCCTAATGCGGTTGGATGCATTGATGGCACACATATTCCCATCAATGCACCTACATGAAAATTAAAATTCAATTCTTATATTATTACATCAGTGTTGGGTCAATTTTAAAAAAGTATTTTGATTAATGTAATAATTACTCTCCATAAAACGTACTGGATTATTTATTAATCATTACTTTACAAATCCCATATCAACCACAATAGGAATTTTAAGAAAGGGTAGACATAAAACTGCACTTTTAATTCGTACAAAAATCGGTATTTTATGCAATTACTGAAGTTACTCATTCAATTATTGAAGAATTAAGAACCATTCCTTACTTTACAAGTGACAAATAATAACATTACTAACATTATTTAGTAATTACTTACACCGAACACTGTATGATTAAAATGTAAACGTACCCATTGACTCGGGCAGCTATTTTCCCCCAAGCTAACTCTTTCTCTTTCGCCGCTGCAGCCGTGTTGTTTTT
>NW_018127976.1:4373341-4373785 GCF_001952655.1 Monopterus albus | reverse complement strand
AGCGCAAAAGTATGATTAGTGACTCCGGATCAATTTTATCCGGATTAAACCTTTTGAAAAACCGGGCCCAGGAGTCTGAGACAACATTATGTAGTGTATAATATAAACAGAATTTTGTATTATTATATAATAACATACTTTACTTTTATTCTTCATCGTGTCATATGCCTTGTAACTTTTTTGGTGTTACTCCTCTCTGTTCACTCCAGACAGGTGGAAAATAAGCTACTTAAAACATAGAGCACATACACCCCCCAGAGAACCATAGAACTTAATGAGGTACATGCTGTTTGTCTTGTTGACCACCTGTCCACACAGGCTCAGTTATATATTCTCTGCATCCTTCATCTGCATGTTGCACACAAGAACAATCAACTAAGCTGCAGATTCCTCCTGCAGGTCAAATGCATTGACGTTTAATTGTAGTGAATCACAACTGCTGAA
>NW_018127976.1:4368396-4373215 GCF_001952655.1 Monopterus albus | reverse complement strand
TGTGAACTTATTCTCTGGTAGTGTTTGCTATTTGTTTCTAGACTGCAAAAAATATAAGTATTTACTCATTAACAAACTGCTCATGACCTAAATAAATGAGGGTTCTTCTCATATGGAGGCAGAGCTATATGATGGCCTTTGAATTGTTCCCCACAGACTGATGACTGATTATTAATTCATCCATTCTTTTGAAAAGATGGCCTCATTATCATCCCAGTATCTCCTTGTCCCGTGAGAAGGGGTGAAGCCAAGCCATCAAGACTTTGCACTGCTGCTTCACAGGCTTGTCAGATTAAAAGGGTCTGCCAGTGACACTTTGAGGATGATTCTCCAAAAACAGAGGTTGAAAAAAAGATGAATTATGTAAGCTCTCTTTGAATATTGCATTGCAGAGGAGGGTGTCCCATATGCCCGCTGTTACAAGTCTCACACAAGACATCAAATGGAATACATTCACACTGGCACAATACAATGGAAGTAAATGCATCACCCTCTTTTCTATTCCTCGTTATCACTGTGAGCCATGAAGAGCTCACTCCTGTGGGTTTTCTATGAGAAAAACTTTAGGAGATAAGGGGAGAGGAAACAATCATAGGGTGAATGAATGGGATTTGCATTTGGAGAGTAGATTCAGATAATATCAGAGATTCTTGGAAGATGTACTAGGCTCTGGAAAGTGCAAAGAAATATCAAATTGAGCTGCTATATATTTTTCTAACATTTTTTCTCCTCATACTTCATTTGGGATGGGAGAAAAATTGATATGTTATTCAAACATATGACAAATAACTTGGGTTCAGCACATGTTAAATATGGGGATAATTTC
Source organism: Monopterus albus (assembly GCF_001952655.1). NCBI lineage: Eukaryota > Metazoa > Chordata > Actinopteri > Synbranchiformes > Synbranchidae > Monopterus > Monopterus albus. The sequence continues at coordinate 4,372,389 of NW_018127976.1, read as the reverse complement.
AAAAGGAGCTCTCACAAGAAGAAACAGGAGACACAGCACATACAATACAATTTCAGCAGTGGATAGAAGTTTCTAAAAGATACCAGTAAAGTAATACCCTAAAGCCTCCCATTTCTGACTGAAACAAAACAACTCAAATGGCTCCCTTAGTACAATATTCCACAATCTGTTAGTTTTACTGCTAATCACTTTTCTCTTTCATGCTGTTGCTTTTATTGACCTTTTATCAGTACCAGCAGCCTCCTGCTATTTCACTGTGTGTTGCATTCCCATCTACTCCCTTCATTCCTTCCTCGCAGCTAAACAAAGAGATAATTGAATTGCACCCAACAGGTCACACGTTAAGTCAATCTCGTATTCAGAATTTTTGATGAAGTCTTACTGTATGATCTGCATCCTTATTTTCTCCCCTGTAAGTCCATACCTAATTGTTATTATTATAATTGGTAGACTGGTAATATTGTAATTGTTTAGCAAAGGACTATGAGGGGTGTCATACAACTGTTTTTATACTATTGAATTTAAAAAATTAGTCACTTTGGTGCTAATTGGTACCCCCAGAATAAAGCTGGAAAAACAGAACTATGGTGTTTAATGTAGAAATTCTGATTTCTTAACTATTTTAATGATACCTATAATGTAATTATAGAACTCTAGTATTATGCAAATCTGGAGAGGTGCCCAAAATTTATCCAAAAACTCTAATAAAAAAGGAAAGCCATTCATTAGGTACATAAGAGCATAAAGGGAGATGAAATTAAACATTTTACTCTGACTTTATACTGTACTACTTTCAGCCTGATGGCCTCAGAGAAGAAGACTGTTGCTTTTGTTTTCTCTCACAAAACAAAAGCCAGGCATTCCAGAGCTCGCCTTAAAATCAGTAAGATGTCCCTATTTTTGTGCACAAATAGGAAAAACAATGTACCCGTGTACCAATGTAAATGGTTACTGTTCTTCAACCATTTGATTATGGTCACAAAATCTTCTCACAAAGAAAGTATGGCATATTATGATAATGAGAACCAAATTCTAACAAAGCAGAACTAGCCTTCCACCAAAACACTGCATGTCATTTTCTCTGAGCCAATATTGTCATACATAATTTGCATATAAGAATTCAGGTTACTGACTTATTGGAATTAAAACTGTCATGCTGTTGCAAACTGTACTGTGTTTTGTTTAATAGGGATCTAGACCCCCTCCTCCTTTTTTTTTCTTTTTGAGCCAGTAGCCTCTCGCACATTGAAATCAATGGCATAGCAAATCAGAGCTCACAGCAATAACACATTAAAGTCACAATTAAAAAATTAAAGGTTACAAAACAGATGGTCTCATTTTATGCAGGTCTCAGCCTGGAGGATTGTCTATTTTTTCACAGCTGTAATTGTTACAAAAGAGAGAGAAGTGTATGTGTCATAACCTGTGCTATTTCTGGGTTTTGAGCGGGGCATCATCTCACTCTGCTCTCATCTTTGGCTGCTGTGATTACACCAAATCCACTGCACCTGGTCTAGTGAGCTCACCTGTTGCTTGTTTGGCCCTCTCAAATTTGTACCTATGTTTCTCCTCTGTAGTCTCTGCTTTGTACTGTTGTCCAGCTGGTTTTTTTGTTTTTGTGGCTCCTGATTTATTGCTGTTTGTTTCCTGATTGACCTATGCCTGTTGGACCTCCCTGCCTGCTCCATGAGCTATTACTTCAGCCTGGTGTTAACTCCTAAACTGTTCTGTAACTACTGAATGTGTACAGTGTCTGTCGGTACTTCTGTATTGCTCTGTTTTTTTATTTTTTTTTTGCCTTTGCTTTTCTCTGTAATTGGCTGAAGAGGACTGCTTTTGCTTTTGATATATATTCAGCATTATCTTTTGTCAAATTGTTTTAGCTAGCCTATTATTTAAGTACAGCCATATTTTTATGTAGTCCATTTTGTATTGATTACTCATAGGAGGATATTTCACTGCCAAGTGTAGGACCTAATCGGACCTGCTTATACTCTTCTCTATTTTTCCACCTGCACATTTGCTTCCTGGATCCGCCACCTGTTGTCCTGCCACATCCTGATTTCCCTATGGGAAGAACCCTTACCTGACTCCTGTTGGCTCTGATGACTCTTTCACCTGTGCTTCATAGTCCTATGTTTTACATCACGTTGCCTCTGCAACATCTCTTTGTACGGTGTTCATACTAGTCACAATTGTCTTGACTCGTGGGCCTGCAGCCAAAGCCTTAAGGTTATTACAAAACTCCAACTTTGGAGCTATCTCTATCATGCCAATAAACATAGTCTTTTCACCTGTCTTGCATTTGGCGTCCTTTAAGAGCTGGTTAACTGACAGTTTGAAAGCCCAACTCTGTCAAAAGAAAAATTGAGAAAAATTAATCAGGATGGGGAAAAACATTATGCTATGAAGTTTAAATTATTACATTAAACAATTTGAAAGTCTGACTTACAGTACCATGTCAAAATTGGGTGATAAACATTAAATTATTGCAATTCACAATTGTGATTTAGCAAGCCAATTATAAAATAGCTTCCAGTGCTGCTCCACCACCAAAACATGTAACCCTTAACAAGGTTAACTATTATGTTAATTTTTTGTAAATATTACAGGTGCAAATTCAATCTTATTCAATCTGGTGTTGCAGCACAAAGTCAAAATTTTGACTCGCTATATTTTTTATTTTCATCGTGACTAACTTGTCTTTTTTTTCTCTCTTTTATTGGCTGAAATGGACTTCAGGGCCAGATATTGCAGGTAGTAAGGGGGTCCTGCTTTTCTGTTGTCACGTCTTAAGAGAGAATTTTCAAAAATTTTATTTCTGCTGGGGCCTCATCACAACCATCTGCATGTTAAGAGAACTCCGACCTCTTTGTGATGCTGTAGCTTCTCAAAACGTTTGAAGTGAAAATGTAACCCATGTTTGCACTGGGGCTTAGCTCATCAAGGCAGCTGAGAATAAACCTTTGTTTGCTCTTTTCCCTCCCCTTTCATTCCTTGAATACTCCACTCAAACTCTGTTGTGCAAATGAACTAAACTAATTCAAGAGAAGCTTGAGTTGTGGGTTTGCCAATTTTTGTTTTGAAGCCTGCAGAAGCATGCATACTCTATCAGCTCAGACATCCTTCCTAATGCTGGGTCTAGATTTTTGTGCGTGCCAAATTACATGATCATAAATTCTTGCCATGATTTGGATATTATGAACATGATCTTGGAGGATGAGCCAGCTTCCCCCAACAAACCCAAGCCACATGACATCCCTCCAGACACAGACCTGGTAGGAGGACAGTACACAAACTTATCATTGACACAGATAGTGGAAGGAAACAAATACATGAGAGAAAAAGAACAAAAGGAAATGAGAGGGGAAGAGGAACAAATACTGTATGAATCTGGGACTCTGGAAGGATGAGATCCAGCTCTAGACATCTGAACAGGCACCGACAGCCAGAAAGAAGAGAGAGAGGTCCCAGGATGGCTGATGGTCCAGCACAGGTATGACACTGAAGGGGGGCAGCTTTGGACGCTCGTGCTTGAGGAAAGAAACAAACAGGGTCAGAGAGATGTAGTAGTTTTTAAAGGTTTGCAGGAGTCCTGTCAGAAGGAAAACATGGGGCCTTTTCCAATATGCATACTTCTCTGTACTTGTGCTTGCGGGCTGGTAAAACGTCATCTGTCACAGCCCAAGTACTGTTCCATTTCAAAGTCCGCATCCAGCCAAGTACACATCAAAAAAACAGAAGTGTTTTTACTCCACTCAATTCATTGAGAGTGCTTTGGGAGCTGACTTCTGTGGACTTGGGGCAGCCAAGTATCCCAGAATGCACTGCCAGCTATTGGGCTTTAAGCCAAACTCAGAGCTGTTAATTGTATAAGGTTTAATTTAACTTTAACTTTATTGTCATTGTACATTGTACAACGAAATTAAAAATGCAATCCTTCGATGATAAAAAATAATCATAAACAATAAAACCCAACAAATTTACACACTC
>NW_018127976.1:4362070-4368174 GCF_001952655.1 Monopterus albus | reverse complement strand
TTTTTTCAAGCAACGGGAACTGTACAGTTCTTCCAGAGATGGTAGGGGGCAACCGATAATCTTCTGGGCTCTGGTAATAACCCTCTGGAGCGCTCTCCTGTCTGCAGCTGTGCAACTGGCGAACCAGGCACAGACACAGTATGTTAAAATGCTCTCTATTGAGCAGTGATAGAAGGACACCAGCAGTTTCTCATTCAGATTGTTTTTCTTCAAAAGACTGAGAAAATACAATCTCTGCTGGGCCTTCTTCACCAAAGCAGTGGTATTTGCGCCCCAACTCAGGTGCTGCTCAAAGGTAACACCCAAGAACCTAAAGATGGCCACCCTCTCCACCTTTAGGCGGACTCATCGTTCCTTGAGATAAGCCCCACCACAGTAGTGTCATCAGCGAACTTAATGATGGTATTGCTGGGGTGGGTAGGGGTACAGTCTTGTGTATAGAGGGTATAGAGCAGGGGACTCAGCACACAGCCCTGTGGGGAGCCGGTACTGAGGGTGAGGACAGTCGACATATAAGGACCTACTCTAACCCTCTGCGGGCGGGCAGTCAAAAAATCCAAAATCCAAAGGCATATGGAGCTGGAAAGTCCAAGAGCTTGTAGTTTGGACACTAGTCTGTGAGGAAGGATGGTGTTAAAAGCGGAACTAAAATCCACAAACAACAGCCTCACATAGCTCCCCGGCTGCTCCAAATGAGACAGAGCAGTATGGAGAGTGGTGTTAATAGCGTCCTCTGTAGATCTATTTGCCCGGTATGCAAACTGGTGGCTATCCAGTGTAGATGGAAGACATCAGGTGATATGACTGTGTACCAGTTTCTCAAAACACTTCGTGATAATCGGGGTGAGTGCAACTGGTCTATAATCCTTAGGGCTGGTGCTTGTAGATTTTTTGGGCAGAGGGACAATGATTGAAGACTTGAGGCAAGGTGGGACAATATACCGATGTAAGGACCGATTGAAGATCTTGGTGAAGACCCCCGCCAATTGATTTGCGCAGTCCTTCAGCACCCGACCAGCAATGCCATCAGGTCCAGCAGCCTTCCTCGGATTCACAGACCTCAGCGTGCGCCTCACCTCATACTCCTCCACCCTATGGGAGGGGCCGCTGTGGGCTGATAGCTGTAATACAGCTGTCTCTGGTGGCTCCACCTCAAAACGGGCGAAGAAGAGGTTCAACTCCTCCGCCAGTGAAGGGTCCCCATCGACAGCAGCAAGGTGTGATCTATGATTAGTTAAATACAATTTAGTTTAGTTAAGATTAGTTTATACAATTAACACAACATACAATTAACTTTATAAGGTTTTGATATTTCTTCAGGTGAGAAAATAACCACTGTTGGTGAATATGTGATCACTTTATCAAAGTAATGGCAATTTGTAAACCTTTTCTGATGTTTTCGCTGTTGCCAGTACTTACAAGGACGCTGGTGTTCCAATTGTATATTGAGAGTAATGCGTCCTCCAATATTCGGGAGCTTATACTTAAAGTTTTGAACTTATCCCAAGTATGGGAGTCCAAACTTGGCATACTAGCTACTGAAAAATGCCCATGGACTATATTGTACCTAACTACTGTTGGTTTATTAGATACACTAAGACTGAGACCCACCAGTGGGAGAATAGTAGCAAGAGTAAGGTAAGACGTAATCAAGAATGTGCCAGTAGTTGAAATAAAGATATTTGAAGTTTTCTCTAATATGATTCTTTTTTCTATAAACCTGCTTTGATATGTTCAGTATCAATGTGTTAGCAATTTATCAAACATGCAACTGCATGCCATTATTTTAATAGAAAACTGGTTCAGTTGTATATAAACAATTTCTGAGAGACAGAGTTGTTTCTGGCTTGTGTTCCCCTTTTCATTTAAATATAGCTCTGATCTTCTGTAAGGCCACTTAATTCATCATTATTCCTCCTGTTTGCTTATAAAACACGAGGTTTAATATTTGGGATAATGTCTGTGAAGACATTTTATATATAAGATGTACACTGGAAAATAAGCAGGCTGATTCAGCCAACATTAAGCAGGACCATTGATTGTTTCAATTTTCATGAAAACTGTCCTCCAAATCTAATTGCATCTGTTCCTCAATGAGATAATTGTATCAAGGTAAGCATCGGTGCATGGCTACAGAGCCATTATGGGCCATGCTGGCATTTAATTGTTGATGGACTCCATCTATTCAAGGCATTTGCACTCAGGGCAGAGATATATTTGCCAATATTACATTTTTGTTATTATTCAGTCATTCATTCATTCATTTTCTACCGTTTAGTCCCTGGACGGGGTCACGGGGGGGGCGGGGCTGGAGCCAATCCCGGCCAGCAATTGGGCGAAGGCGGGGTACACCCTGGACAGGTCGCCAATCCATTGCAGTATTGTTATTATTATTAATAAATATTTGATCTTATTAACAAGATGGAAAATACTTACTTGTGTCAAAGGATTGGTTTTTTTTTTTTGGAAGAATGGCTATTTAATGAAGTATAACAGAAACACAAATCGGACAGGTGAGCAATATATGATTACTACTGAGCTCCATCATTGAAAGGCTTCACTGAAAAGATGTTCTCCTTACCCCAGAGACCTAGCACAGGACTGCAGGCCGGGTTCACACTGTTGTCTTTTTCATTACCAGAAATTTCTTCATAACACAACAGCGCAGAAAACAGTACCACTGGAGGATCTGTGAACAAATGCTTTCAAACACCTATGAGGCCTGTGATTACTCCTGACAACATGTTACAAATCCGGTTTTTCTATCAGTAAAAACATCTGGCCTACAAGTGGTGATTATGACATTATGAATTCAACTTACAGATGCATTACTGCGCTGGTTATTTAGGCAAGCCAGCTTTATTTATACTTCACATTTCATACACAGATGCAGCTCAAAGCATTTTACATTGGCAATAATAATATTAACTAGAAAAGGTCATTTTTGAAGAAATTACTTTGAAAGAGCTGATGCATCTCTGAGAAGCTGCTAAATGTTGAAATGTTAGTGCATTTAAAGATATAAAAGTGGAGCCAACCTTCAGAGTGCTCAGCAGGTTAAGATCATCCAAGAGAGCCATACTGTTTTTGTTATAGTTATTAAGTTGATCTTTTTTTCTGTTTTAATGTTTACCATAATTTGCATCTATTTTGGTTGTGGAGATTGGAATTCTGCAGCTCTGAGTTTCCCCCCAACCTAGACAAGAGAGAGCTGACCCATTACATTGTCCCTTTCCTCCTCAGGGAGCAGGAAGCCTGTTTAATAGCAGTCGAGTGAAGTTGTGTTTAGTTGAGAGAAGGGAAACAGTGACCTAGCTTTCGTCTCCAATGATGTCTGCTCCAGAGGAGCAACTAGCATGAAGTATGCTTTTAACAACTCCTCCCAGCTTGTTGATAAGCAGCTGTAATGGAAGAAAACACAAAGAAATGGTCATTTAAAATGACAACAGCAACAATAATAATGAAATAAAAATATTTTTAAAAATGAAGAAAAGGAAGGGTCCTAGATGTGTTCTGTATTCTAATATTAATAATAATAAATGCTAAGATAACATTAATGAATGCCGTAATAACAGTAATGCAAATATTAGTATAATAATGGGTCATAAAAATACAATAACAGTGTCAGTGAGTGACAGGTGCTGTATAACTTCCTGGTGTATGGAAACATCTGAGAGTGCACAAACCATATTTACAGCACTACTCAGTTTGCAACTCAGCCTTTGTGAGTGTGCAGGCACATATTTGTAAGCACAGAATCAGAATAGAGACTGTAATCCTACCATGCATGTGCTCTTAAATTTTTCCACTGGGTTTTGTGTGAAAGCCTGACGGCGCCAAAAGTTTTGAAGGCACACATAACAACTTTAGAGCGCGTTCCACCTTGCAAATCAGAATTTGAGAATGCACAAGGCAAAGATTTGTAATGACAGAAACAGATTCGAGAAAAGAGCGAGGATAGAATCACAAGCGTGAACAGATGATTTGAGCGAGCAGCAGTGATCCTCCCTCACTCCACTGTGGTGACCCCCAAAACCTGAAGAGCAGCAGAAAGAGGAAAAAGAGCATTATTCTATTTGTATTTTGATATAGCTTATAAAATCTGATTATTATTTTCTTGAAGTTTGTCATTTTCATTATTTCATCAATTTTAGGGATAATAACAGTATGGAAATCTCCAGCAATTATTATAATTGTTGAATCGTACAGTAAGTAGAAAGTGTAAATGTTGTGTGGTTACTGGATTCATTCACTAACAGAGACCTGTTTTACGGTTGACAGTTTTGGCAAAGGTTAAGGAGGTCTGTGCTGCTCTCGGACACTGCTAGACCCCCAACAGGGATAGAAGAACAGAGGGAAACAGATAAGAATAAAAATGGGAAGTGGAAGCAGAAGTATGGAGGTGAGGTTTGAATGGGTTAAATAATGTGAAAAGGGAATAGGCATAAGTCAGGTCAGGTCCCGTTTCTTTACTTCAGATAATTTCATTATCTCCATTTAGAACAAATCTTCCTTCTGGGTCACTGATGGATGTGTTGTGGACCAGTGGAATATTGCCTAAATTTAAGGTTTTGTGGTTCTGGATCTTGTAAGAGGCTTGCATCAGCCTTTAATTACATCTGTACATGAGATTGTGAATAATTTTGGTCCTCTTAGCCTGAGTCTAGAAGCCACACACATTCTATGATACTAACACCACCACCTTTTCTGACAGGCCAAGAAGCAGTCATAAAATTTAAATTTAAATTAAATGGCTGAATTTCAGCAATCAGTCTTTCTTGGATAATTCTTGTGCCAAGTTCAGCTGCCCAAGATAGTTTTATTTTCTATTGTTTAATTTGAATTGACAATTCAAATGGTCCCTTTTGCAAAGGACGATTGGTACACTCATGAATAGGCTATTGGTCAAGTAGACTGAGTGCTCAAATGGCAGTTTGAAAGCTTTTGGAGCCAATAATGGACTGAGATGGATGTGAAGTGGACCTGAACATAGCTCATTAAACACTGAGGTGAAAAGCTCTTGGCAGGCTCTCTACTACATGGCTGAGCAGTTCCAGTCACCTCCAGTGAACTCCTGGCTTGTAAAGAAGCTACTCCAGTCAAAGGTGCTTTGTTATGTTATTGCACAGAATAACAAAGTTATTGCTTGTCACAAGGTCAGGGAAACAGCAGGGGAATTCTCTAGTGACAAACCATTCTCTTCACAAAAGAGTGATGTCTTCTTGGCTCAGTGGAATTAGACAAATTTTTAAATGATACATTTTACAGTTAGTCTTGACTGTAATTAAAAAACCTATATTTAGATGTTGTAAATGCCATCCAAAGGGCAAACTACCTACCCCCAAAGTGCCTGTTCTTGCCTTAAATGCCAAAGCACCATACCAAAAATACCACAAAAACATTATCAACAACTCATCTGCTTCAGCTCTTGAAAGTGTCTATTTGTCATAAAGACTGTGTGCAAGTGCATCAAGACAAAAGACACCTGGTTTTTAATTTACTAACCTTTCTGCCTCTGATTTGGCTTTATTAGCTACATACATATAATTCCCACATGACTTCCTATCAGACTTTACATTAAAAGTGAATTTGCAGGTTTTACCAGCTAATAATTCATCTGTAACATGTACACCCTGCTTTATAATCTGTTTAATTCTTTATGCAGATTGCAGGGTCACTGACCTTACAGGATGTGTCTGGCTGCTGTGAACAAAAGTGGTGGTATTAGCAATTACGCTCTAAAGGGGCGAAGGCCAATTAGAGAGAAAATTGAATTAAATTAATGTTAATATATATTCATTGCCACCTCAGTTAAGTGCCTCAGCTGTCAGATTATTCTGTTACTTAATTAACACTTCAAAACTGCATCAGTCACTTACAATTTCTTCTTGATTGCTCACAAGAAACTGTTCCATTTTACATGTGAGATACACCTTTCAAAATGTGATAGCAGTAGAGACGACTGAATTTGACCCAGATCAGCTGCCAATAAAAGACATTCAAATGGACAGCAGGAGAAGAGCAGAAATAAAGGAGATCATCAGTTAGCCCCAGACAGGTAAGTGAGGAGCAGGTATCAGGAACAAGTCAGCGGGGGCTTACTT
>NW_018127976.1:4349430-4361932 GCF_001952655.1 Monopterus albus | reverse complement strand
ATGAATCAGACATGATGCTTGAAAGGATTTGGGAGACAAAGCTGGCTGGTGAGAAGTATCCGCAGTGAAGGACAAATATTGTAGCTGTCTCAGTGACTAACAAATATCTACTGTAAGCATTTGTAAATTGGACTCTTTCAGTCTTTTGAGGAATTTCATTCTGCTTAGAATAAAAAAAAAGTTCTTCCACCTAACAACCACTGTCTAAGGTATTTAAAAATACCTCTTACCTTAATCTAATTTATAACAATTAAAGGCTCAATTCTATTATAAAGCCACGTCCGGTTCTTTCAACCAGGAACTCAGAGAGATGAAGCGGACCACTTGAGTATATAAAAAAATATAACTGTGCTGGTTTATTCAAAGGGTCACAGGCAAGAATTAACATTACACGTCCAGGCATCTTCCACCCCCAAAACTGCGCGCAGGCAGCCCGGAAGATGAAAAGACCCTGAACCCCAATAGCCTATACATTTCCTGGGCTAGCCCCATCCTACACAGGCCACGTCAAACCGTGACGGCACCTGATATGCCAGCTTGGCAGCTGAGCAGAGCAGTAGTCAAAACATGAAGAAAATAATGTGTGTGAATGTTGATTATGTGGTGTGTATCTAAAAACATACAGGACATTCAGGGACATGTCCGAACAGTAAGCCTCGGAAGATATTATGATTAAGATTACGGCTGAACATATCATGCTACTAGCAATATTCATCCTGCCTGCAGACTCTTCAATCTAGTTGACCTTGGGGCCCACATGCAGCCTGCAGCAAGCTCATGACAATGAACTAAGCATTTAACAGCCTGAGCTAGACATCCTGTCTACACTAACATTTTCTAATACAACAGATCTCTAATCAATATCTATCTAACTAAGAAATTACCTAACACAATCAAAACTGATTGTGACTTCCCTTTACCTGACAGTGTGTCCTATATGAAGTCTGTCCAATCCCCAGACAGAGGCAGCGTGAGCTGTCACAGTATCCCTTATCATCCGCCACACCATTGTGGATGTCAGGACTCCTGTTCTTTTCATTTCTTTTACCCCTTTTTCCTTCTCTTTCCTCCAACCTTTGCTGTTTTCCCCTGGTATTCAAGCAGTTTAAGGAACGCATATAATCTTCAACCACCCAGCCAGTCGTAAGCCTCAAAGAGTCACCCAGATATGGGCAGATGGAGGTGAGCTATCAGCTAACCTGTAACCATGGGCCTAAGGCATGATCATTTCAAAACTGCAGGGGAAAATGGTTTTAGTAGCCCTGTAAAGGTAACATTTGTCTGGCTTATCACGCCTGGCAGATGCATAGCAGAGAGGAAAGGGGAAAAGGAAAACGGGGCAGGGAGAGGCAGAAAAAATCAACTGATAACAGTCCCTCTCCAGGGAAGGATAAGTCTGGAATTTAAGAAGTGCTTCCTTCGGGAGAAAGTTTAGGGGATTAAGGTTAGTTGCTTTTACCCTCTGTTCCACCTGCACCTCATCCTTTCTCCTGCACCAACTAGCTGTCATCCCCTGGAATAAGCTTCTATGAGCCTTGCAATATGTTTGACAAACACCTTGTATTCTTACGCACATTTTCCAGCTGTTTTCTTGTTGTTGTTCATCATGATTGGGTTGCTCTGTTTTCCTCATTCTCATTGTCTTATAAATATTTTACTGAGCAGTGGCAAAAGTACATAACACTCTACTTTCCTCCATTCAAAGCTCATTTAATGCTGAGAAAAGTTTCCATGATAGCTGGCTGAAACTGAAACAGCAGACCTACAGATTCAAAGGCCCCTTTCTACTGGTTTGTGAATGAGATGGCAGAAAAGGAGAGCTTCATCTGATGTTTCATGGGGTACATGGCCCTGTGTGAAGTTACATCATAACTGCAAAATTCCACTGTGCAGACCTGGACTCAGTCTCTGACTGCAGCTTTTGAAGAGATTTCACTAGGGGCTGTGTCAGTGTCTTATGTAAGTGCAAGCACTGGTCTGGATTTATGTATGACCCAAAGTGTAAAACTTCTATGGCGCAAGAGTGGGTGATATTTGCAAATGAATTTTTTAGCTGAAACACAGTTCTGAAGGTTGATAAAAATACTATCAATGGAATTAAAACAGCTATTACTTTGTTTCAATATTCACTTTATTTTATTTAATACATTGATATTTTTTCATTCTGTAATTTATTTTTAATCTGCTTCTTACAAGTCAGTTACAGAGATACTATTTTCAGTTTAATTTGTATAACACCAAATCACAGCAAAGGATGTCTCAGGCCTTACTACTATTATCATTATTATTATTATTATTATTATAATTATAGAGGACAACCCAATAAATCCCCCTTGAGCAAGCACTTGGCAAAAAACTCCCTTTAACAGAAGAAACCTCCGACACCCCCTGGCTCTTGGTGGGTGGCCTTTTGCCTCAACCTGTTGGGGTGAGTGGATAGAGGAGAGCAGAAAGAAAAGAAAAGCAACAAGACACAACAAACAATTGAACACTGGTTGATGTGGCTGTTGACTGCTCATCAGAAACATAGAGCTCCAGGGCCAGGGCAACCTGCAGAAAGGTACAGGGAGAGAGAAAGGACACACTATGGGAGAGAGGAGACACAAAGTTTGTTATGCATAATGGTGACATATACATTAGGTGCATGGAGAGAGAGGAGCTCAGAGCATCATGGGCCCCCCCCAGCAGTCGAGGCCTATAGCAGCATAACTAAGGGAACTGAGACTGGGAGCTGGTTCCACAGGAGAGGAGCTTGATAGCTAAAGGCTCTGCCTCCCATTCTACTTCTGTGGACTCCAGGAACCACAAGTAAATCTGCACTCTGAGAGCAAAGTGCTCTGTTGGGATGATAAAGCACTATGAGGTCTTTAAGTTTTTTGGCCCCAGTACCGATTCCTTTAATATTAAGTATCTGCTGATGCCTATTCCAATCTGATACTTATATTTACCTACAAATGTTCATTAAATACCTGATATACTGAAACTGAAATGAATCTGTCACACTTGCAGATTTGCAGCACTGTTTAAAGAACAGCAGCCAGTGACGGATTGGCTGAAGGAGCACAGGCCAAATGATCACTGGATATGGACTGAAAATGGACAGACGTTTGACAAAATAGGAAAGCAGAAGTGATGGAGAGAAATAGATCAGGAGTAAATAACTCATGTTAATCCACTGGGGAACAAGCAGAATGTGACAGAACTGTTACACATCAACCATTTGCCGCAGGATATGGCTTAACAGTTACATGTAATAAAGCTTATGTAAGATTCCTCTTGGTTGCCTGCTAGGAAAGGTTTCTTCCAGAGATATTTCACTTTGTGCAGTGAATAAGTGAGAATCATACATTAAGCAAGCAAACTGGGGTCTAGTGGTGCATGTCCCAGTCTGTAAGAGAAGTTCAGCTTCAGCAAGTTCACAGATAAAATCTTATGAGGACAATATGAGGACCTGTGGCGTTGTAGTTTTGTGATTCTTAATTTTCATTTTCTGATGTGTATTGTGGTTTATGACTGCCATTTTAGAAAAGACAGGCCAAAAACAAATCTTTTCTATAAGAGGGTGATTAATGAACAAGCTGTAAGGAGGCTTAAGGAGGACTTAGGAGGGCAGGAGCGGGAAGCAGTTTACAGAGAGGAAGACTTAGACAAAGCATATGAACAATTTTAAAATATATTTAAGGAAGTATATGACAGGAACTGTCCTCGTAAGCAGTATAAAAACAAAAGGAATTACAATGGGAAACCGTGGATAAGTAAGGGATTACAGAATGCATGTAAAAAGAAAAATGCGTTATACAAGGATTTCATAAAGGACAGATCAAAGAAGACGGAAGTAAAATATAAGGCGTACAAGAACAAATTAATTGAGATTCTGAGGAGATGTAAGAAACAATATTATTCTAAAGTATTAGAGGATAATAAAAATAACATGAGAGGTACTTGGAATATATTAAATAATTTGATTAGGAATAGTTCCAGAGTTACTTGATTTTATCTTTTTATGCTAGACAGTCATGACCAAGTCTTCCAAATCACAGTGTATTTAGGAAAAAATACATGAAATAAACAGAAAGAACAGAAATACTGTATGTGCAAAGGAATATCAGGTTTTCGATACGGACTGTATTCTAGTGCAGTCCGGCACTCCTAGCCGTCATTTCAAAGCTGGATGACATAAATTCATGCTGATTGAGTACCATTTAAAGCCTAATCTCAATTTACAAATTAATAACCATGGTGCATATTTCAAACATTATTTGCCATAACATACAGAAATTGTTTTTCCTTAAGGAAAAACTATTGAAAATTTTTTCTCTGGTTCAATTTGTGTTTAGAGAAGCAAGTGACATTATCTGGACAGTAGGTAAGATAATGCTTTTCAATTCTGAAAGTTCTCAACACATCTTGATCTGCATAAAAACAAGAGAAATGATCTCGCATTCTTGGCAAAACCACTTTTCTTCAGATTCACCTCCTGAACGATTGACTTGTCAAGATAGAAAGCCTTCATTTATTAGCAGTTCACTGCTAAACAGAAATACTGTACTCCTCTCATTTTGCTTTAGCATATCAAGCCATTCAGAAAGGTTGCATCAGAACTAAGGGAAGCAAAGCGAAGCTGTCAGGCACAAACAACTGCAACAAGATAGACAGTTTAGTGGAGAAGTAGCACATCCCTGCAGTGATGGCGGCCTGATCTTAGGCCACAGTCTAGAGCTTAAATGAAAGGGAGCTTTGATCACCCACTCTCCTCCTGTGTGTGTGTGTGCAGCATAAAAAGTTAAATGCAGGGGCTACAAATAAATAGTCAATGACAGCTCTGTAATCTAACAACCTCTACTACTCTAATCCATGAGACATAAAAGGGACTGAGTCCGCCACACACCGAAGATAAGATAAGTTTTAAAGATGAATTATTCAGCAGTCTGACTGGGAGTGGGCTCAAACTGAACTGGTTTGTCAGAGCAAATTTAGTCTGATTCCAAAAGCAAAGCTGATTGAAAACATGCTGTCTGGCTTTTATAATTCAGATACTACTGTTTTGGCTTTAAGTCCCTTTGAATGACATTTTGAGATAAAAAAATATATACTATTAAGTCAAAATTCAGAAATGTGGTACTTTTGAGGAAAGGTTCCAATTCTGTCATTAAAATCAGCATAAACAATCAGTTCTTTAATGTCAGAGTCTCTGCCATGGTGGCACCTGACCTGTTTCACATTAGAATCCCTTCAGGGTATATTGTCCTGCACATACTGTGGGACTGAAAAGGATGTGACATCATGGTTCCAGTGTGAGTAACATTTTGTATAATGTAATAGTGTAATTACAAACTTGATAATAAAATAACCCGTTTTTTGTAAATAATAAGAACAAATTTAAGTTTTGTCTGAAACAGACAGTGTACACTTTATGCAACAGCCTTTACAGCAGACAGACAACCACAGGTTAGAGCTACAGTATACTGTGCACCTAGAGAAACCCACAAAGGTGCAAACGATCTAAAATGCTGTCATATTCCTCATTGCAAACTGGTTAAATCCCTATTTCTCTTTTCAACACAATTTTCCCTCTTTGTCTCACTGTGTTAGAGGTTTGTGTTACTTCTATGGGATTCAGAGGGCATGTATGGAGATAAAATACTATCAAAAATGTTACAAATGCGTGTTTAACGTTTTGTCTGTAACAAGCGATTTGTGTGTCATGAGGATCACAAATGCGTGCTGCGCAATCTGCACGTGTGCATCATTTGTGATCCTCATGACACACACACACACAAATCGCTTGTTACAGACAAAACGTTAAACACGCATTTGTAACATTTTTGATAGTATTTTATCTCCATAGGCATGTGGTATGTCTCTGGGATAAAGAACAGACAGAGGGCACGTTTCAGCAGCTTTACCTCAAAACGAGAGGAATGATTCTTCCTTTTTTTCCCCACACATTACATTACATGACAATAAACAAAAATACAATTATGTTCATTTACAATTTTACCAATGTCTTTTTAACTCAAGGCAACACAATTCACTGTTAACATTAAATGAACCACTGAGTGGGCTTTTCAAACCTGTACAATATTCATAACTCCAACAGCAAACCATGAAATATCATGTACATCCAATCAATTGGTTCAATGTACAACTTACAAACGATGTTCTGGAGGTGGTGCTGCTCTCCTTTAACTTGAACATGACCACCACATATTGAATACTTTTTTACAATAGCATGTCTGGTAGTTGGTAAATAACCGAAAATGTACACATAGAGTGACAAACAAAACCAGCAACTGTCATATTGCATGAATGGATAAAACTAAATTTATGGTATTTGGGAATCGTAGACTAGATAACGAGCTGCAAGTGAAAATCGGGGGAGCGAATATAGAACAAGTATATGAAATTAAATTTTTAGGTGCCATAGTTGATGATAAATTCGCCTGGAAATCTCATATCAGATATATTCAGCACAAAATACCAAAAAACATATTGATATTGGCGAGGGTTAGATATATTTTGGACAGGAAAGCACTACGTATTTTGTATTCTTCACTGATTTTACCATACTTGGAGTATGGTGTTAAACTGCGGAAACACATACAAAAGCTCACTTCAACCATTGTATATATTACAAAAAAGAGCGATAAGAATTGTGCATAAGATGGCATATAGGGATCACACCAATGTAGCTTTCATACAGTCTAAATTGTTAAAATCTTTTGATTTAGTGGGATATAAGACTGCTGTGTTTATGTATAAAGCCAGGAGCAATTTATTACCTGGTGGAATTCAAAAACTATTTAATGAAAGGGAAGGGGGATACATTTTAAGGGGTCAGTTAAATTATAAAATTCATGCTATACGTACAACTAAAAAAAGATTTTGTATTTCCATAAGTGGGGTAAAACTATGGAATAATTTAAGTGCAGACATAAAAAACAGTAAGAGAATTGATTAGTTTAAACACAAATATAAAGGTATGTGTCAATCAAGATATGGGCAAGAACAGGCTTAACGATTAATCAGGTGTAACATTATGAGTGTGGTGTTTTAGTATATCACTAGCGTGGTGCAGAACAAAATTATCTATGTAGAGATACTGCTTGCAAACCAATGATGATAAGATGATGTTAGGGGGTAGGACTAGATAAGTCTAACTTCTTCCTACTCCGTTCAAGCATGTACTAGGTATAAGCAAATTGATAATGCATTTGTGGATATATGGACTGTTGTTACATGTTTGAAAGAATAAATCAAATCAAATCAAATCAAATCAATAATGGTCAAGGTCCAGTCTTTTAGGGCAACATCAGGTCAACTGCTCCTCTCTATGTCTGTCCACATGCTGATCTCTGAACCCTGTTAGGTAAAAATTTTGTGAGTGTGCATACTGGATTGCTGTTTGCTTACACTTTCATGCTTCACTAATGGCCTCTAAGTCAACATAATAAAGCTTCTTCTTAGTGCAAAACATCCTGGAATGTGAAATACTGATCCAGGGTCCCCTGTTTCTACTGCACCCAAACACAGAGTGCTGTCACAGGCCAGACAGGATCAAGTTGGGAATAAAACACATAATTAGCTAATATCCACTTAAAGACAAATACATTTATGGCTACCCCATATTTTCCTTGCAGTCACCTTGAGTCCAGTTGGGCCCATAGCCTCTTCCCTACAGCATGGTGACTGATTGTCAGTAACCGTGTACTGCTGGCAGTGATTTCTTTTTAATGGCTGATTGAGCATGTCACTAGTCACACTATAACTTGAGGTTTGATATGCTGCAGGCTGAGCCGTTTGACAGCCATGACAGCTGCTGTCACCCTTAGTCAAAGCAATAATGTCCTAGCAATCAGCTGAAGATGAAAGATCCTTGGCTTCCTGTGAATGTCTGAAAAAAATAAAGAATTGAAACTCTGCAACATCTATTGAAGCTGAAACTCAAAGAAGGAATGAGGGGGAGAGAGTAGAGGTGATCTACAACTGTACTGACAGTGTAGTGGTTGCTCCGCTGAGTGCATCTCCATGTACCAAATCACGCTTTGAAGTGTTTAGCTATGTTTAACAATCCCATTATGCTGCAGGGTAGAGATAACTTTCGACCCACCAGTTCATCTTTCCCTTTAGTTTCTTCCCTCAGAGGTATTAAGACTGTTGTTATCTAAACCTCTATTGCCATAATTAATTCCCTGACACCTTTTTCATCTCAATAGTGTAAATTATTCTGCTGAATGCCTCTAGGTATTAGCTAACACTCTTTATTTAGTAAAGAAGCAAGGTGAAAATTAAGGCTCTTTTAGTGAGATGAGCTAGTTTGCATAGAGGAGAGATGTGTTAGTTACAAACTAATTTATTTAACTTTCTGATAACAATACAGGTTCTGCGTGTTAATTTTCAAAATGTAACAGTCAGTAATCCTTTAAAAAAGGATGAATTCAGCATGTATTTGAAAAATAGGAGGACTTGTACTGTCACTGGACTTGGACAAACAGTTCACTTACTGAGGTGGATTATCACGATTCCCAAACAAGAGCATGGCACTGGATCATTTGTCAGCTACCCTCAGCTGAATTATGGAAAACGCTGGAAGCAGATATTGCATGATATAGTATCCTTCATGTCTGAGATGCTTGAGATGCCCTCTTTGTTTTTATATGCCAGAAGGGGGAAAGAGGTCAGTGTTTCGTATCCTGCTGCCCTAATGTTAATACCCAGAAGTTCACAGCAATATCTGGAAATTCAGAAAATCTTTTGTAAAGTCCAGAAAGGCTGTCAGTTTGAAAGAAAATTTTAAAAAGGTGCTCCAGTGGGTGTTTTGTTTCCTGATATGTCACAATGTAAACGCACATTCAGAAATAGATTTTTTCAATTGCGCTGATTTATATGAACAAATATAAACATATTTCTAAATGCACCTCATAGGCTAAATTATTTTATCTTTGTTGTAACCATGGATACTCCGAGGATCCAGCCAAACTGAATGAGACCTGAATGCACTCAAAGCAGGCTGTAATAGAAACACAAACAATCCTGGAAGGCTGTATTTGTTTAGGACAGCACACCAGTGCACTGCTTTTATTAAATAAAATCACAAAACTAAGGATGTTAACATTCATCCCACCACTAAAGGCTTTAATTTGAGCAGATATAATTATGTTGAAGAATACTATGTTTAGTGTGGGGTCTTTTTCCCACTCAGGCACACAGGGCATCATCTGCTGCAGCCAGATTTTATTGTGCATACATCCAGCTAAAACCTGCTTTCAGACCTTGCTAAATCTCCCTTGCCTTGATAAGCCTTACTGCTCACTGTTTTCCCTTAATTCTCACTGTTTGGCTACCCTTCACCAGCATCCAAATCCATCCTCCCAATCCTGCCTCACTCCCCTCACTGCCAACCACATCTTGTCTATTCCTCTCTCTTGAATGTTTCTTCTTGCCGCTGTCTTGCTGGGCTTAGACAGATCAGCCATGGTGGAAGCTTAGCAGCGGCAGCAACTAACCTTAAGCTCTCCACATGGCTCCTGTACTAGAGGAAATGTGGGTCAATGGTGGTGGTGGTGGGCTTCATCAGTTCTGGTTTCTCCCACTTTCAGTTTCAGTCCCTCCCACTATTCTATGCTGTAATTTTGTTTACCTGAAGAAACAGCTAATACTGAACATCAGTAGAGATTTTCCCCCAGTTTGTTATGTTAGCTATGAAAAATGGATAATTGCTAGCTCAGAGGCACAGTTATCTGACCTACAGTACATCTTGCTGTCTCCCCTAATTTCAGGATTGTGATGTCACTGCATCATTGATGAATATTGAAGAATTCATTCATTCAGGTGGTGATGTGGTAAGCTAATCAGAATGTATTTAATGAAACTAAAATGGCTGATACTTTGCTTTTACAGAATATCTCCTAATTATCTCTTGAGATATCATCAATATATTAGCCATACTAAAGGCGTGGCCCCAGACATGTCCCTCTAGGGATGGAAATGGCAGGTGATTGGTCCACCTATGGTTCAGACTGAAATACCTAAACAATTATTGGATATACTGTATTGGCAATACATTTTGAACAGAGATTCATGGATGACCAAAATACTGAATATTATAATAGTGATAGCAATGAGTTCTGGAGAGATCTTGCATTTTATTTTGGATATGTTTGTTTGCTGCCTGCCAGTGGATAGAAACATGGTTGTGCTGTGTCCTATTCTCTGTGACTGTCTCTGTCACATTGTTGTTTTTTTCCCCCTCTATTCTTTCTGCTCTTATAAAAGATGTTGCAATCATGACAGATGTCATGGGTCTAGCATTTCATCACCAAATGCTAGACACTTACATTTTTGGAGTGAAATGAAAGCAGAGAGCTGGAGCCTCCCACCTGTTTCCAGACAGTTCCTTGTCTTCCTATGTCTATGTAAATGTTCGTGCATACAGTATGTACACTTGCTTGTCTCTGTCTGTTTAGAGTCTGTCCATCGCTTGCTCTCTGACACATTCTGCTGAGTGTAATGGAGAATAGCAGGTGGAGAGGCGGCCCACGCTTCTCGCTCTATGTTTAACCTGTGAGATTCAAAACCCCCTGAGGTGGTGTGGCACGTCTCTACTGATGGTGCCTGCTTGAAGAAAATTAAACTTTGGTGGAAATTAAACTTGTGTGAGTAACTGCTGCCATCAGTGACATGACTGAAGTCAGCTTTCTTTTACTCTCACAATTCTCCTGATAGCACGGCATGCCATTTTTCCAGGTTTATGTTCCTTTTAATAGGCTTCTCTGGTAAATAGTTGTATCTGTTTTTGCACATTTCCTACAAAAAGGAATTTCATAGTGCTTCAAGTAATGCATATAACACACCAAATCAGAAATATACTGCTTCAGTTTGATAGTGGTCATGTGAAAAGTGACTGAATATATTTACACAAGTACTGCACTTACAGTAAGAGCAGTTTTGAGGTACTTATATTTAACTTGAGAATTTCTCTTTTTGGCTGCTTTTACTTCTACTACAACATATCTCAGAGTCAAATATTGTACTTTTTACATAACAAAATTTACTTGACAGCTTTAATGATTAGTAACCTTTCAGATAAACATTTCACGTAAATAGCATACTGCATTTATAATATTTAAAAATAAGTTGCCCTGTAATGTTACTTATATAAAGTATTTGCAAGCAAAATATCACCAAGAATCAGATGAAATATTAAGCACACAAAAATTAAGCAGTATCTTGCCTTTGGGTGTGGAAACAGGATGGTTTTATTCACTTCCAGACAATGGTTCTTCTGTATGGTTTTAATGAAAATGAAATGCAGTTTATATTTTACTGTACTTCTTATAAGAATCTTATAGTCAAACCTAGCAGAAAATGGACTGATGGGCATCACACTATGGTTGCTATTACAGACAAATACAATGCAAAGTAACTGTTTATGTATAAAACATTTGAAAACATTTTGTTTTTGTTAAATGTTTACTATTATTGTATAAGACTGTAAATGGTTCAGGTGAAGTCTGGGATTGTGGGTTTGATATGTGTATACAGTATCATGTTTAGAATACCTTTGTTGTTTCCCTTGCCTTTGGAAGAAATGTACTCTAAGGCCACGTTCACACTGCAGGCTGAAGTGGCTCAAATCCAATCTTTTTGCCCAAATGTGACCCATATCCGATTTCCTTATGACAGTGTGAACAGCACAAATCCGATTTTTTCAAATCCAGCCCAGGCCACTTTCATATGTGGTCCTAAATCGAATACATATCTGATGTTTTGCAATGCGACTTCAGTCTGAACTGCCAGGTCGCATTTCATGCGATTTATATGTCATTGAAATGCGACAGACGTCACAATTCTGCGCTGGAGGAGGCGAGGCCATAAGCAATATTTGTGCTCTCCTTCTTCTTGATATTCTTCTTATTATTTCTTTATTTCGATTGCACATTAACTGGTACATCGCGATGCACATGCTATCATGAGCTGCATCCATTTTTAGTTTTGCAAACACAGTACGCTGCGTCTGACGTCACGTCCTCTTCTGCGCATGCGGGTCACCTCAGGGCCGTATACCGTTCACACATGAGACAGATGGCAGTCGCATTTAAATGACAGTGTGAACAACAGCACAAAAAAAACGGATTTTGGCAAAAAATTCGATCTGAGCATTAAAACCTGTAGTGTGAACGTAGTCTTTTAATGTCCCGTAAGCCCTTGTGGGGTGGGCACCTTTGGGTTTCTGAACATGGATATTCATTCAATGATTTTTTAAATATACATTTGATGATAAAATATTATACACTGCACTATTAAAGATAGATCCAATTATTCCCAACCTTTATGTACTGACACTCTATAAAAATGGAGTGTCTGCCTATGTGTTGTTAGCAGTTCGACCAAAAACATCTTTGTTGACTTCACGAATTATAGGCCGATTTCTCTGTTGTCACAATTTTCAAAAATTCTGGAAAAACTCTTCAATAACAGATTAGATAAATATTATTATTAT
>NW_018127976.1:4341103-4348485 GCF_001952655.1 Monopterus albus | reverse complement strand
GGGGATACAATTTAAGGGGTCAGTTAAATTATAAAATTCATGCTATACGCACCACCAAAAAAAGATTCTGTATTTCGATAAGTGGAGTAAAACTATGGAATAATTTAAGTATGGACATAAAAAACAGTAAGAAAATTGATGAGTTTAAACACAGATATAAAGGTATGTGTCAATCAAGATATGGGCAAGAACAGGCTTAATGATTAATCAGATGGGAGTGTGGATGTAGAATATGTATCCATGTAGTAATACTGCTTGCAAACCAATGATGATAAGATGATGTTAGGGGGTAGGACTAGATAAGTCTAACTTCTTCCTACTCCGTTCAAGCATGTACTAGGTATAAGCAAATTGAAAATATTTTTGTGGATATGTCTGGAATTACGTGTGATTACATACTGACTGTTGTTACATGTTTGAAAGAATAAATAAATCAAATCAAATCAAATCACTTCTCAGATGGTTTCATTTCAATAACTGACTGAAGCCCAAACAGCTAAAGTGATCAAATATTGTATTTTAAAAAAGCAAAGGTGGAAGAAAAGTCCTAAATTTCTGCAGCATTTACATTCCACTCATTGGATGCAATTTAAAACACCAACAGAAGCATCACCTGTCTGCAGCATTTTGACAGACAGCTTGATTCAGTGCTTCTCTCTCCCTGTTTATCTGTGTGGACAGATGTTACCTCAGGGTAACATTTAATCCTATTTGGAAGTCTCATGATAAAACACCAAGCAATTCTGATTTCATGTGATGATAACTCTAATGTTAGGAAACAACATTCCTGTGTTTATTAATTTCAAGAAGTCTCCTGTTTAACACAGATTATGTAATTTATCAATGAAGACATGGACTCCTAGATCCAAACACTGATCATTGTGCTGGTGAATATCTAGGCTGTGTGACCATGTACCTGAAAAAACTGAGGGGCAAGAGCATTTCAGATGCTGAAATTAAAGGCTGCGATCCACATAGAAAACCCAGAATAGGCTGGCTTCATGTAATACTGTTGTACTTAAAAGTAAATGATCACATACGGTATATGGTGATGTAATGTCTAAATCGCAAGGGGCTGTGAGCCCACATTTGGCTACACTAAACTTGGGAATTAGTTGGGAATTTGGCTGTTTAAAGTCATGTTAAATACCATGTTTTTTTTTACAAACTCTACCCCCAGATAAAGATAAGTTTGGCCACTGATCCAGCCCTGCTGCAGAAAATATACTCCTTGAGTAACATTCCACAACAAGCACTGCACTTCTGTTCCCATTTCATTTCCCATCTGACTTCCATTTCCTGTGGTCATTCCTAATGTTTCAGTTCTCACCCTCATTAAATAATTTCAAGACTGTCCCTATCTGTCAGCCATCTAATCCCCTAACTTCCATTAGCGTTACCAGTCATTGACACTACTGAACCCTACCAGGGTCAGGACCCTCCACTGTGGGCTGTACACACAGAATTCTGGAGCTGCTGCACTCACCTAATGAATTGTCACCCACTTCAATATGACATTACATTAGAGTGAATCATAATAGATTAAGACGATGAGCAAGGTCAGTCTGAACAGAGAATTCAGTACAAATTGTTGATTACCTGCCTAAAGTTATTATAAGGAACATGTAATGTGGAATACTCAGCCAAGGTGATGCAATCTGATCATCCTCATCTGTCACTGGATTACTTTATGTAAAGAGGCAGACAATTCTAATCCCTATCCTCCCTTAAAAGCTATTAGCTTGTTCTTAAAGTGGCTACAAAGGACACTGGAACATTTTATCATGGTGATGTAAGTTTCATAATTCTTCATAATCCTAGTCTTAAAGGTAACTCATACTGTATGTTTGATTTATACAAGTATTCCATTTGGACAAATGTGTCATGCAGCAGCCATGATAACGATTTGCTAGCTGTTAGCTCAGTAAAAAAAAAAAAAGCCTTCCCTCTTTTCATTAAAGGACAATTCCATTTTTTCAGTTTTATTTAAACTTGTGCCTTGTTGGGCTCTAACAATTTTAGATAACATCTGCTGCAGCAACCATACATGTGTTCCAGTTACAGGGCTCTATTTTTCATCCAAAATAATGCAGGAGCAAGAGACATGTGGTCATGTTCAGCAGTGTTTTGCAATGTTGCTGACCACAGGTGCAGCACACTTTCATGTGCAGCCAGTTATTACCGGATACATTGTGGAGGAGAGGTGGAATACATTATTAGACGGAGGAATACATGGTGAGCAGGTGGAGTTGGGGCTAGCTTTAATTATGTCCAATCAAACCAGCTCCTCTCATCCCCTTTAAAGAGCAGGATGGGAACCTCAGTGACTGAAATCAATGCCAGGATGTGCAAATAGAGAGAGGAAAGATTCTTTCCTTGTGTCTTTTTCTCCTGCCAGTTATATACTTTATTCATAAAGTGTGGTGACAAAATTATTTATGTTGAAGTATTGCATATAAATATTATATCACCCAGTAGTCTGCTAATGCTACTGATGTGCATTGGCATATTTGGCATTTTCCTGCCATGAATGAATGTGCTTATGCAGAGGTGAGAGGAGAGGCACAGTTGAGGCCGAGTGTGTGCTAATTAGGCAGCACTGTGCAATTTTTCTGCTCATTTTGAAATGAAATAACAATGATAACACCTGCTCAGATCACCTCTTAGTGCAATCACAGGTGCACTGCAATTTTCCAGATATGCTCGTAGGCTGGGAAACATTAGATCAGGTACCCAGATGTATTTTAATGGCCACACCAATGTAAAATTAACCCTTAAATTCACAACTGAGCTGCTGAAATTCACTCTGAATAATTTACTGGGTTTCACAAAATGTGTGATAATTTAGATTTTTTTTTTTGTTTAAAAAAGATAGGCCTAAATAAACTAGTATATTTAGTGGCTATAGCTATGAATATGGTCAAACAACTTTGGCACATGTCAGGACATACTGTACCATCTGTGCTTACAGGATGCAGCCAGAGGTGATCTGCAGACAGTGTTTGGGAATCCAAATCCACATAAAAAACATTCTGGTCTCAACAGATCAAAGAACTTTCTTCTACTTGACCATGGAGTCTCCCACATGCCTTTTGGTGAACTCTAGTTGAGATTTAATATGAGTTTTACTGACATTACTTTGTAGAAGCCTGTTTTCACTTTGACATTTAAGAGGTTTTTTGTAATTTTTTTTTGTCAAAAAAAGCCAAATTATATTGACCATGATTCATTTATAAAATCAATAAAGGATAAAACATCTAAGGGGATGAGTACTTTTTATAGGCACTGTATATGTTGTGTCTATTTTTGCATTTAGTGGCGGTTTGATCAACTTTGAAAGCTTTGCTTGCTCTTCTTCACAAAAGTAACACCATAAATAATTCTAAGTATGAAGACTTATATTTCACCTCCTCACATCTGAACCTTCCGATGCACTGGGGCTCCATTAGACATGCCGATAGATGTTTCTGACACTTAAGGAGCACATTTTCTCCCATCCACTAAGGAATGGTTTTTAATGGAGATATGCAGAGTGAAATGCTGACCTAAAATTAGAGATACTGTACATTTCCAGCATGAATAACAGCAGGCTTAACCATATTCTAGGCAACATAACCTGTCAATACTGATGCTCCCATTCACTAAATATAGAACAGGAGCTGCAGTTATCATAGTGACAGCACCTGAGCTTGTTCTCTCACAATTTATCAAACAGTGGAATCTAAATGACAGTTATCTACTGACAGGATTTTTTTTGTGAGGATGAGTCAAACATAGAAAGAAAATTAGAGATGTTTAACAGTTTTTTCTGTCATTCTCTGTGATTTCCTATTATTCAAATTGTGTAAACTTTGTGTTGTTGTTCTCAGAGCCCATTTAGGTTTCGGCCCATTTAATCAGTCCAAGGAAACATTATGGTGCATTGTTTTAAAAGTGCTTGGTGTATTTTTCATTTCATTTGTTACTCCAAAGACACAACATCCTTGTGCTTTCAAGTCATTTAAAGCAAGTTTCAATAATTAAATCTATGTGTACAACAGGGAGGATAGCTCTATATCTGTATAGATACATTGTATGAACTACTATTGCTGTGAATACTAATCTATAATCTGAGTCTGAATATGTATTGCCTTCTTACTACATGAATAATGGCACATGTTCAGTGAATGCAGGTGGAATGCAATGAGAGTTCATCATTACCGTCCATATGTAGCAACAGTCATCACACCTCGCTCTTTGTCCCTTGATGTTTACAATAATGCATGAATGAACTTCAGTTTAAAAGCCATTGCAAATAAATGGTTTTATTGATCTGCTGTTTTGCCACAATTATCTAAGAGGTGTAGCTCTTTGAATAGTTTTAATGGACCTCGGCTAAGTGTGTGGGCTTGTATGTAAAGATGACAACATGACTGTAATTATTCCAGCACACTAAGCGGGAGACAAAGCACAGCAGTCCCTGTTGTCAAGCGTAATGATTTCCACAGCAATCACTGTGTCCACTTGTAAATCTTCAGGTGATCAATTACAAATTGACTGTTTTTTAACCTACAGCCAATTTGTGTTATTTACAATGTGTTACATTTCTCTTTACAACTTTCATATTAGGCTTCTCTGCTGCACTCAACTGATTATATTCCTGTATGTGGTCAGAGAGACACAGTGCAGACCCACTACTGGCTCTTAATATCCCAGCCTTCCTGCCATGGGCTCTAGAGAGGGAAAAGGGCTCTTCTGGGGTCACAACACTCTGTGCTGATATTTAAAGAAACCACACATCTGTTCTTTTGTCATTACCCAAGAGACCTGCGTCTGTGCAAAGTCCCAACAACATGCCTCAGCCTAAGGTCCGAAGTCAGGTATTACTGAAGTTATTTATTTTTCCTTCATAGGCTTGTATCACTGTCGCAGTAACTGTGGACAATGTTGGTTAAGTATGCTGTGGTTAATACCTCATCTTCTACAGGACTTAATACATTTCTGATTGCCCATTTTCAAGAACCTGGAGACTCAGGTCCCATGACTGCCTGAAAACATATGATTATTTGTCAAAAAATCAAAAATGTATAAAAGGAGGAATTAAAAGTAACAACAAGGGAGCGGGAGAGATGGAAGGGGGAAAAACAGTTGCTATATTTCTTATTTATTACATAAAACAATGAAACACATACATTTGCAATACTGTAGAGGAGAGTCCCTTCAAGTCTCAGAGAAGAAAAGAGAAACAGCACTCTGGCCAAATAACCGCAGGAATGTTGCCCAACAAATCATCAGAAAACAAACCAAAACTTCACACTCTGAGTCACACCAAGGCTCAAGCTAAGGAATCCCTTATCTCTTGGAATGGCCTCTTAACCAGAACACTGATCTTGTCATCTTTGACCCTATGAACCCCTTGGCAGTCAGCCAACAGTCTAAAATATCCATTCTGCATCCCATTGTAGGTTTTGAGCACCAGTGGGATAAATATCAGCTCCCTGTCATAACTCAGTAACAAAAAGAACTGAAGTTAGCCAGGCAGTTCAGTGTAACAGCAGTGGACAGTTTGAGAGTTATCACCACAAGTGACAAGGAAAATCGAGACTTGCTGCAAATGCCATGTCCCAGTGACATGGCCTTAAAATGTACTCAAGACACACACACACGCACACACAAATTGAGTCATGGTCCCAAGACAAGCATGATAGTCTCTATATCACCAGTAAAACATCTGAGAGAGCACAAACCGTATTTTGAGTGCTATTCAGTTTGCATGGATTTGTAAGAGCAGAGTGTGATTTGAGTGTAAAGTGTGAAATGGCCTTTTTAGGTGTTATGAGCCTGCCTATGAACTTATTTTGCTAAATCAAATCAAAGGAGCAGGATAATAATCGCTGCAGAGCCTTCTGTTAGTATTTCACTAAGCTGGATTTATTGAAGAATTCCAGACAGGAATAATTTTTGTCTAGTCCAGGAAGGTTTTCTTCCACAACTTTTACTTTAGCTTCAACTATCAATCTAATCTGAAACTCATCTAAAGCAAAACTAGTAACATATAACTGTCCAAACAAAGAAGACCAATCTATATGAGCATTAAAGTCCCTCAACAGAACTGTGGGGTCATTGTCAAAACAGATGTGGCATAATTCTGGGATGCTGGTATGAATAACACTTTGCAGGGTTTATACAGTATAACATGAGAAAATAATGCAGTCAGTGTCACTGAGACACTAGAACCTACAACAGCAACTGAGTTATTAAGCATGACGATTTTTTTTGAAGAAGAAGAAGAAGAAGACAAGATTGTTGTCTGTGGGTGTGTCCTGATGCAGCTTGGCAGTCAAAACTGGTTGAAAAATTACCTCTTGTGATCTGAAGTGCTCAGAAGCTGCCAAACCGCCTGAGAAAACTGAAACAGCAGTTTTATGCACATGCATGACTGAGATTGCACACTCAAATCACATTCTGCACTAGCTGTGTGCTCTCAAATTCTGACTTGCAAACTGAATAGCACTCAAAATTTGTTTTGTGTGCTCTCAGATGTTTTTGTGGCAACATACAAAGAGCAAACACCATAGAAATTAAAAACCACATGTGTAATTTTGTATTAGCAAACTTATTACTGTGTTGTGCATCTAAGAAATTTGTTTTAATGCACTTATTATACTGTAGTTAAGCCAGTAAATGCATCCACAACATCATTTCATAACTCTAAAATACAGAAATATAAATTTTTAAATATTATGTTATCATTCTGCTTGTATAAATTTCAGAATTCTAGACTAAGAAATGCCAAATTAGAAATCATGTGCTTGCTGTAAGGAGTCTGCGTCCTTGGCTTAGCTAGAATGTATCATCTGGATGGTCAGACTACAGCAAAATAGAGTAAGGACTAAGACCCAAGCTCTCCTCCTTTGCAACCAATCCATTTATGACCCTTTATTTATTCTTTCAAGCATGTAAAGACAGTTGATATATCAACACACATAATTTTACACATATCCAACAAATGCTAATCCAATATCAATTTGCTTATACCTAGTACATGCTTGAATGGAGTAGGAAGAAGTCAGACTTATCCAGTCCTACCCCATGACATCATCTTACCATCATTGGTTTGCAAGCAGTATCTCTACATAAATAATTATCTTCTACACCACACAAGTAATATACTAAAAAAATTATAACAGAGTGTTAACATTCTTACATAATTACATTCTTAAATAATTATCTTCTACACCACACAAGTAACATACTAAAGAATTAATACAAGGTGTTAACATTCATACACCACACCCACAATGTTCCATCTGGTTAATCATTAAGCCTGTTCTTGCATATATCTTGATTGACACATACCTTTATATTTATGTTTAAACTCGTCAATTCTAGTACTATTTTTT
>NW_018127976.1:4315986-4340352 GCF_001952655.1 Monopterus albus | reverse complement strand
TGATTGTGTCAAATGCTTTTTTTAGGTCAATAAATATTCCCATCGTGTATTTCTTCTCATCCATAGCACTTGTAATGTCCTCCATCAGGTCGGTAATGGCCAAAGATGTTGATCGGTTCGACCTAAAACCATATTGACAATCAGAGTGGATTTTATGTTTGTCAATAAATGTATCTAATCTGTTATATAAATGTATCTAATCTGTCCATTGGCACAACATAATGATATCAGGACTGTTAATTTGGACTCAACCCTGCAACATCAGAAGATGACTCCCTAGGGTGCACACAAGTGTTCCACAAAAGATAACACCTGCTCAGACCACCTTTTAGCACAATCAGAGATGCAAGACAATTTTCCTAACAATGCTCTAGGCTAGGAAGCACAAGAGTAGGCACCCAGTTGTATTTTAACAGCCACACCAACATATAATAAACTTTTAAATCCACAACTGATTTGATTGTTGCTCTATCCCTGCCTGCTTTGATTGCCATGCTTCTAATCTGAGTTTCTGTAGTCATGCATTTGGCTTCTTTGTCTGTTCTGAACCATGACAATAATTACAATTTATAATAATCATAATTCCCACGGAGTCTGCATGTTCTCTCCAGCTTCCTCCCACAGCCCAAAGACATGCAGCTTAGGTTGATTGGTGACTCTAAATTGCACATAGGAGTGAGAGTAGGTGTGTGTGGTTGTCTGTCTCTAAGTGTCAGCCGTGTGATAGACTGGCGACCTGTCCAGGGTCGACCCCGCCTCTCACCCACTGTCAGCTGGGATTGGCTCCGGTGGTATAATGGATAATAATGGATGGATGGATAATTCCAACTGATTTTTCTTGTTTAGCCATTAACCCTGTAAAGCCCAACATATCAAAAAATAGCCAGAACATTCTGAATTTTTGGAACTGAGATGTTTATTAAACCTTTTAACAAAATCCAAAATATAATTCATGATTCGAAATTCATTTTATTTGCCATATATGCATAGACAGACAGTCCAGGCATATAGGAATAGAGGTGCCATATTTGATTAGTTCTGTTTCTTTTGTATCACGTTTGATACATGGGGCATTTTTGGTGATTTTTTTTGCTCAGAAACCTCATGTATCAAATATGATACAAATGGTTTTATAGGGTTAAGAAGAACTTCCATGTACTCTCATAAAGAACACTATAATAACTTGCTGTTCTTTGAAGCTTCTCACAAGAGGAAACTGAAGTCCTTGAGATGACAGTGCAGACTCACCACATGCAACACAGGGGGTTTGATCAAGTTTTCTGAGGGGAAACTTCCAAAATGATTACACATAATAATTAAATAGCTGTGTTACCTTATAAAGCAGTTTACAAAAACTTTAACCAGAATAGTAGAAATTATTTCAAAAATACATTACTGTTGAGGATATTACTTTGTGCTCCTGTACTTTTTTGTTTTTAATTACAAATCTGACAAGCCTGTGATATGTTTGAATCAAACATTTTCATTCTTACAGTCAGATTTATTTACCTCATAGGAAAATTGTCATTAAATCTGCCTGGATACTGTGCATTTCAAATATTTTATTAATACAAGCAAATCAATGCAATCTAGCAATTATGACAATGACATTAAACTAACTATTAATTAAAATAACCAATATATTTTTAGTTAATAAAGATTATTGATTGGTGCGTATTTCATTCTAACTCTACTATCCTCCATTGAATATGCAATGGTTTAACACGAGAAATGTGAGGTGAACCAGCCTTGGGCAGCAGACCCCCTCACCGCAACTGTTGGTGCAGATGTAAGGTGACAGTAATCAATACTGATTACTGTGGGAAGACCATCTCTAGTGTGTGATTAATCTTCACTCCCCATTATCTCTCCCCAGAGACAGGAACATTATCTATCCCCAGAGACAGGAAAAACAAAACAGCATCACCATTAAAGATATTCACTATCACTGTGGAAGGAGTCAAACACAGGTTGTCACTGAGATGAGACACACATGGGGTGTAGTATCAAAGCACAGTGCCGGTAATGTGTAGGGGAGGTGTGTGGATAGACCATATCTGTAGAATATCAAAAGCATATATAAAGGACTAATTCCTCTCTTATGTAAACGTTGCATTAAGAGTGAGATGTGAGTACTACTGAAGTGTTCAGTCTGTTCAGTCCACATAGATTCTGACCTCTGTTCGATGTCTCTGTCAGAACAGCTGTCTGTCACTCAGCAGTTCCAGCAGAAAAAAATACATTCCACCAGGCTGGACAACCACCCAATACATTTGATGGAATCGCATTCTATCTCTTGAGATAAGATGAGAGAATAACAGACATCAAAAACACATTTAAACAGCTTTCTGTGTGAATTGGCCTTTACCGTGTACACAAGGGTGGATCACACAAGTGCATTTGCACCACAGTGAAGGTGCTGTTAAGGTCTGAAGTATACTCAAAACTAGTTTGTATTGTGTTCATAGATCTTCTGAATGGCACGCAGAGGCTGGCCTTGTCTTCAAGAATGGGGACAAAAATTGTTCAAGAGGGGACAACACCACACACAGTCTTCTCTGAGGTATTCATAGTGCTCAGTTTGTTTATATATGCAAAACAGCATTGTAGTTGTGTGAAGAATAACAAAAACAGCTTTAGAAACAAGTTTAAATCCTGATTACTCTCACACCTCCAAACACTGTGAAGTTTCTTAAACTTAGAAAAAAGTTCTTAGCTTTCCTGCCTGGGGTTCAAATTTGCATGTGTACATGTATCTGTTGCGTGATGACATTGATCATGGCTTCCTCAGTTGTGTCTCTTTGTCGGTATTCTGCAACCCTTCCTGGATTACTAGGACCAGCTTCTATACAGTCAACAGCTTGGTCTGAACATTTTTTTCTCTGATAGTCTCTGATAGTGAAAGATCTTTGGACATTTTAGCTGGCAGAGCAACAGCTGTTTTTGGGACTTGGAGGAGATGTAGGAGGAGGAGTCAGCCAGGCGCCCTGGAAAAGCTATGACGGCAGACATACCGAATGTCACTCCTGGTCATACATCTAGCAAATCTCCATCCCCTAGCCAACAAAATGGATAAAGTGTTGCTTGTCAATCGGACTAACTCTGACTTGTCACGTTCTGTGGCTTTATGCTTTGTGGAGACATGGCTCAGTGACTCGATCCCTGATGAGGCTGCTCAGCTGCCAGGACTTCAGATCTACAGATCTCTATGTGAAAGAATTATCTGGAAATAAGAGAGGAGGAAGAATCTGTTTCTACATTAATGGAGGTTGGTGTAGGTCACAGTACTAGAGAGAACTTGTAATATACAGTAAACTTAGCGACATTATTCATCAATTATAAACCATTTTCTTCTCCTAGAGAATAATCCTCATTTGTCCATTTATATTTCACAACAGGCCTGCATTAAAAATGTGTTGCAGCTCCTAGCCAACCAGATAAAAAGTATTGAACAGAACACCCAGATTCCCTGCTCATTATCCTGGGGGATTTTAACAGAGCAAACCTTATCCCTTACACAGTGGTCATCAGCCTCATCTAAGACACGACGAGTCATCCTACAGATGAGAGGTGGTGGGGTCAAAAAAGCCTGGAGCTGAATACATTGGAAACAATAGTGGACTTTAGGAGGAGCTCCCCGACCCTATCTCCGCTCACTGTACTCAGCTCACTTTGATTTAACAATAACAGCAGCTATGTGGATTAATGTCTCACTATAGATTTATGGAGATTATACTGTTTAGTTTCTCAAACGCAACTCCTCTATTCTTATGTTCCCAACTGACCAGATATTATTAACAGATAATGCCAAATTTAGACAATCTACACTGACGGGGATATTTACTAAAGTTTTGTGGTTCATTTTTTGGTACTAAACAGCAAAATTTCCTGTGTTCAATATTTACTAAGAAGATGCAATCAGATTTTTCAGCAGAGAAAAATATGCAATATGCATTTTAAGGCCTTTCCACTCAGGGATGCCTAAATAAGGCAAGAGAGAATGAAAATTAATACAAACACCCTCAGCACCTAATTTACCACACGTGACTGCCATTCCAAGATAGGTTTGATGATTTCTTCAGCCATATTAAAGTTAAGTCACTGGGAACTTTTTTCTACACTCCCTCTTGGTCCACATGTGTGCAATGGCACCAGGAGGTAGAGCAGGTCGTTTCCTAACTGGAGGATTAGCAGTTTGATTCCTGGCTAGTCCAGTCAACATGTCGAAGTGTCCTTGAGGAAGACACTGAAGCCCCAGTTGCTCCCGGTGATAACACCGGTGTGTGAATGTGTGAGTGCTTGGGAGTGCAAATGGGTGAATGAGCGAATAATGTGAAAGCGCTTTGAGTGTGCTGTAAAAGCGTAGAAAAGCGATATTAAAGGATTAGACCATTTACCAAAAAGGACTCCAAGTTCCCTGACAACAAAGCCTTGATTTATTATTATTAGAAAATTTTATTAATAGATGAATAAAATTATCTGGTTATCTCAGAAGTATAAAGAAAAACTAAAGAAATAAATGGGCAGAACAATAAAATAATGATTTTAGGGTTGATTTTGCCTCCTTTTTAACTTAATTGGCTGTTAATCTCTCTGTGCTTGTCAACAATCTTATTAATGCTGCAGAACAGGTAAACTCACTGTGCCATAGTTATGCATTATCCAGCTAATAACCTTCCTCATAACTAGCAATGTGTCTCTGTACAGTGTGTTGATGCCACTTGTTCTTTTCAAAAATTAACTCCTGTAACCTTGCCATATGGCATCTACTGTGCAACAAACAATTTATCATCCTTGCCCCACTGCATCCACAATCAAATTCAGATTAATGTTTAAAACAAAAGAAAACAAAAATCAAATTAGAGTCACTTAGAGAATGGATTGTTTGGTTTGGGGGAATTTGTGCTACCGGGTCAATTAAAGTAAGAATCAATAATACAATAATGAAACACTGACATGTGGAGGAGAAAGTAAAACGAACATGCTGATAATACTAATCAGTGATATGTAACGAAAATCCAAAGCATGTAGGTACAGGTATACATTTCTAGTCAGACCGTGAGTGCTGCTCCATGCGCAGATGTGTGTTTGATATGCATCAGCGGCACATCATTTACATTTCTGGACTGAGTTGAAGGCACCCAGTGTCCCTTGTCTCCACTGCCTGTGACTGCAACAGATGGTCACCCCATTTCTTGCAGGTCCCCCCCCGAGCACTCCCCGCAGGTGTCAAGACTCCCACTCTTCCCTCCTCCATCGTTAAATAATCACCAGCTGTGGCCCCACCTCCCCCTGGTTGTCAAAAAAGTAGCTGCATCCTTCGTCTGTTCACTCAGCACCTGTGAGGATCCCACCATGAGAACGGGCCCCCTCATGACTTTCCCCTCTCTCTGTCTGTCTGTGAGTGGGACTGACTGGAGGAAGGGTCAGATAGAACAAAAAGGAAAAATAGTGTACAGATGAAATGGGAATTGCTGACGGTTGTTTCATTTGGAGGGCAGTCTCCTGTAAGGAGTGCTATATCTGAGAAAGACAAGGGGAAATAGGAAAGAAACAGGAACAGGAAAGAAAATAAACAAAGATTTTTTTAGGAATATTCAGAGGATTAATATGACATAAGGCAGAGGTGATGGTAGAATGCAAGAAAAAGGAAGAGGTGAACAATGATTTTGTTTTGTTTATTTTTTTCAGAGTAATTACTGTCAGCCAGTGCAAAGTGGGGTGAGATTAAAGGATTTATTTCCACTTAGATTTTTAACAGAAACATGTTGCTGGAGCCATTGTTCCCTTCAGCTAAATGTGTGGCCAGGAATGTTCTGTATGCATACATGCTGAGCAACACTAGAGCACCATGTCTTTCATTTAAGGGACAGTGAAGCAGAGAAAGTACAATCACATCAAGTGTGTGACAGCAGACAAATGAAATGTCAACATAAATGACAGAAGAGTATGCATTTAGCATACAGGAAGCAGAATGGCAGCGGCAAACTACAAGACCTTTTTTTTTTTAACAAGAATAGAAAGCCTTTGTTCAGGTTCAGAAGGCAGGAACTGTTTCATAGATTTATAACCATTTCTATAGTTAAAGGTGAATAAAGCAGAAGCCAACAGGGATGGAAATACTAATTATAGATGATATCACAGTAGTGATAGTAGATAATCAGTAGAATAATTCATTTATTTGATGTTGAAAACACAGAAACAACTTGAATTTGGGGGAAGAGATTATTATGAGATCAAACCCGTTGCACATATTTGCATTTGTTGTGCTACTTTGTTTACCAGAATACTTCAAACAATGCATTACCATTTCAAAGCTGGTCAAGTTTGTGTAATTCCTTATCTACACATGAAAACACGATAAAATTGTGTTTGTCAACTTTAGTTATTTATATATTTACTTGCTTGCCCGACAGCTGAGAGTAAGATTGCAGCTATGAACCATCATCTTGTATTTGCAATAAACTTGTGCTGACGTGCATAAATTAACGGGGATAAACAGCACTGTGTGCATGAGGAGATGACACATGCAGGACAGATGCAGAAACAATCAAAGGCTTCCTCTGCTAAAAAAGAAACTTCTGTCATTCCTAACAGTTTCTTTTGACATGTGCTGCCAATAAAACTGGCATCCTTCTGTTTTCAATCAGGCTCTTGAAAAGTAAAAAGTCCTGAGTGTTCCCCGTAGAGTTTGTGTGAGAGTGCAGAATATGACAAAATCCGTCACCTTCAATGCAGCCCACCAGGGTACAGTATACCCCATAGTTGCCCACTAGCTTCTGTTTTCACAAGTTTTCACAATATCATCTCTAATGGCAGCCTATCAGTGTGTCCCTGTAGTGCACAGCAACAGTAGAGATGCAAGAATAAACACCACCAGTGGTTTTTACAGGCTGAATAAAACCAGCTTGAAACAGCTCTAATGCTTCATCAGAAAGAGAGAGGGTTTAATAAAACTTCTCTGTCTAATAAAATTGTGCCACAACCTAAGCACAAACCCAGGAATTGTTTCATGTATTTTGTTGACGGTTTTCATGGAGACCTCAAATCCCATTTTAGTCTAAAAAAGATGTTAAATACAACATCAATCCCAAATGTTCACAAGGTGGTGACTCATGGCACATGTATAGGCTTGTTATCTTGAGTGTTTCACTTCATTTGTGGGAAACTGCTTTCTTCCCTTTGCCTTCAGTGCTGTAGCTGGTCTCAGGTAGTGTGGGACCCTCCATGGGTGGCAGGGTAAGAAAGAGCTTCATTCTCAAATTCTGTTCCCTGTTCATGACGAATCCTGGGTTGGAGGAAACATCTCAGAATAAAGCTATAGAAAAGCATTCATTCATCCAGCTGTTTTGTTAGGTGTGGCATAAAAAGAAGCTTTTGGCTCTGGTTAAAAAGAAAGAAGAAGGTGCATCAATAGAGACGCAAACCTGAATCCACTGAAATGAATAGACAACACAGTCCTAATGTAGTTTACTGTTAATGCAGAATAAATTAATAACAATAAAAATAAACTTTGTTTCTTGTTACGTTACGCTGTGTGTGAGTTGTTTAGGACCCAGTAAAAATGCAGATTCGAACCCAGGTAGAAAAGAAAACGTATTTAATGCTCCAAAAATAAATAAAACAGAGCCGGTCTCGTCCGCTGATCTTGGGGCAGCTGGGCACACTGGATTGACTGGACTACTGTCTCCCGGGGTGAATGAGAGGCGTTGCTCGCTACATAAGAACAAAAAGAGAGTGTAAGAACAAGCAGCAGGTATAGTACAGATTGTTTCTGGTAGTCACTCTGGGGACCTGAACAGCTGAGTGCGCCGCAGGCCCAGGGAGTAATCCAGGGAGAAGGAGACTGGTGCCAGAGATCTCGGGTTGGTGTGTGGGTCCCCTGATGAGGCAGCGCTGGTAGCTGAGCGGTGCGATGTAGGCAGCGGTGGCAGCCAAGCGGTGCAATGTAGGAGGGCGGCCGCCATTCCAGGATAACCCAGGAGCTCTGAGAGTGGGAGCAATTTATAGAAAGCAGTCCAAAAAACCAAAAACCCCTTTACACGTGTGAAGGGCACGAAGACCGTTACCACAGACTAATGCGCAATAATAGTCCACAATATTGTCGAAGGAGCGTAGTTTAAACAATGGTCCATAAACCTTAACATGGACATGGACGTGGTTACCACCAGAATAATACATAATAATCTGGCGACGAGGACGCACCAACGCTGACCTTATATACTGCTCTGATAATGGAGAGCAGGTGTGCCTCGTCGCCTGGAATGCACCCTCACCTGTGCGGGGGCGGAGCTGCTACCTGTGCCTGCTACCGAGGTACATGGGGCGGCCCGAGTCACAGACGTAACAGTTTCTATAGCACTCAACAACTCGTAGAAGCCCAGAGTGCTGTACAACAGAACAAAACTACAAACAGGTAAAATCACTAAATCAAAATAAGACTGCAAACATAAAAAAACAACAAATAGACAAGAACAGATGAAACCCAGAGCAAATTTAAGAAAATAACATAAACAATACATGTTAACATACCCGTAAATGAAAAAAGCCAATTTATGCCTCAAAAGCCTGCCTAAAGAAAAAAGTTTTTAAGGCCAACTTAAAAACCACTAGTTCCGACTTCAATCGCACCTCTAAGGGGCACCTCTAAGGGGCACCTCTAAGGGAAGGGAATTCCAGAGTCTGGTGCTATATGTAGCAAAGGATCGGTCACCCCATTTTTTATACCGCGATAGTGGGACAACCAAAGACAAATGTTCTGAAGAGCGCAAGGCTCTTTGTGGCATGTAAATTGATAGCATGTCAGACAAATAAGGTGGAGCCAGGCCATAGATGGCCTTAAAATGAATACCAGAGTCTTAAACTTAACTCTATACTCGATGGGAAGCCAATGAAGGGAGCGGAGAATCGGGGTAATGTGGGCAAACCTGGGCACATTGACTAGAAGCTGAATTTTGAACTAATTGCAATTTCCGGAGCAAACACTGAGATACCCCAGCATAAAGGGCATTACAATAATCTAAACGCGAGATAATAAAGGCATGGATGGCTATCTCCAAGTCTGCATGTGATAAAAAAGGTTTCAACTTTGTTAGAACTCTTAAATGAAAGAAACAAGTCTTAACTACGGCCCTAATCTGCTTCTCAAAGTTAAAATTACAGTCCAGTATTATTCTGAGGTTTTTCACTCAATCAGAAAGTGGGAGGGCAGA
Organism: Monopterus albus; assembly: GCF_001952655.1. Lineage (NCBI taxonomy): Eukaryota > Metazoa > Chordata > Actinopteri > Synbranchiformes > Synbranchidae > Monopterus > Monopterus albus. Next base: position 4,331,140 of record NW_018127976.1, on the reverse strand, counting down.
AGCACCAAAACTGGCTGCATGTGCATTCGGGTGAGGACTGATAAGAATATATTCAGTTTTACTTTTGTGCAGATAAAGAAAATTTTGAGCCAGCCACTGCTTAATTTCTCGGACACAAATGTCCAATGGGGTAAGTGCGTTTGAGTCCTACAAAAGCGGTGGCATGTAGATCTGAATGTCATCTGCATAAAAATGGAAATGAACATCATGTCTAGCTATAATTGTTGCCAGAGGTGCAATATATAAAGAGAAGAGTAAAGGGGCCAGGATAGAACCTTGAGGAATGCCTGAGGTGAGTGGTGCTGTATTAGAAACGCAGTCATCAATAAGAACAGAAAAAGTTCTGTCAGTTAAAAAGGAAGTAAACCAGTTTAAAACCATACCTTTCAGTCCAACGGAATGTTCAAGGTTAAAAAGTAAAATCTCATGGTCACCTGTATCAAATGCTGCTGATAAATCTAAAAGAACTAAAAGAACAGGATATTTAGTGTCGAGAGCAGTGGTAATATGGTTATGGATCTTGAGTAGCGCTGACTCTGTACTATGGCGGAGCCTGAAGCCTGACTGAAACTTGTCAATGATGTCTAACAGATCTAAATGTGACTGCAGCTGGGTGAAAACAATTTTTTCCAGGATTCCAGGAGTGTATCATTTTAAACAAAATTCTTGGGTTTCGGTTGTTATTTACTATATTCTTAGCCAAATATTGGGTCTTAGCCTTTTTTTGCAGCCTCCTGATAGGCATGGGGGCTGCTTCTTAGCATAAAATATAGAAATATAAATCACAACCATTTAATTTGATCCTCCCTCAATAATAACATACAGTAAACTATCAACACAAAATAAACTAGACTTTTTAAAAACATAAATCCAATGTAATCAATATTCAGTAACTATCATAGAGTAAATTATTTCTGACACTTATGGGAGTAACAAAATTTTAAGATGAACAATATCAGCTCATCATCCTATTTTTATTTTGATGTTTAATGTTTTAAGAAATGCAAAATGTTGCATTTAAATATTTCAGCCACTGCTAACATGGTATCACTTAACTTCTTAGCTTAACTAAGAAGAACTGGAATCTGATTATACACAAGTAATTTCAAAATCCTATGGTAAAATTTAAGGGAAAATGATTTTATGTTGTGAAAAATATGCAAATGATGAATTAAATTACATCTGTAGCTTATATAGTTAAGTTCTAGCAACTACTGTTAGTCTGGGAAACATACTATATAAACTATGGCCTAAACAAACACACATGACTCTGCAGTGTCAATACAATCAAATAATTGCTTTATGTTAACACTGAATATGGTTTTGTGAACAAAGTGCCACCAAATGGTGATACCATCCAAATGAATGAATGGCACTTGAATCAAAGTATTCACTGTGGAATCTAGACATACCTTATCAAGCAACAGGAGAAAGGGGGCAGCTGGAAGCTGGTTGGCAGATGTGAATGGCTTTCGGCTGGAAGCAGCAATTCTGACTGACTGACTGGGACTGTATGGCCACGGTTCTATTCAGACAGCCTGTTTTCCATCAGCAAAGAAACAAACGGTATTCTCTGCTCTTCCTAAAAGGGATGGTGGATGCTGCACATGCCACACATGCATATGCAAACACATACAAGCCCACTCCACTGTTCATGGTCCAGAGAGTAAAAGACATTAACCCCAACTCCTATCTCTACCCACACATTGCAGAGATCAGCCTATTCTTAGATACACGCACCAGATGTTGCCCAAAGCTTTAGGGAAGAACTCTCAGGAATGTGTATGTGTATGTGTGTGTGTTCATGTTAGCCTTCCACAACTGGCTTCTTCAGCTCAAAACAGGTGACTCTGATTCAAGCCTCACCAGGTGGAAAATAACGTACAACATATATACAGTATATATATGGTTCATGCAGTGACAGTGGTTCACACAAACCCAATCTGTTTCTAATATCAACACACTTACACTTGCCAGCACAGGGGTCTGCTGGTCAAAAGGACAAAGCGGCGTAATGCAGTTTAAGAATTTAAACAGTCAAATGACAGAATTTCACTGGAATTTGTTGAAAGTTTTCATTATGTGGGTTTTTTGATGGTGAGAATGCAAAAGGAGGACACTAAAGATATCTTTCTCTGTGAGAAATGATCAGTGGAGCCAACGAAAGCCTTATTGTTTCCCTCTGGCCACAAAATGTTAAGGGTACAAGCTGATATGGGAGAGTAGCCATAAGGATACATGCTCCATTGTACTGCATATCTTGCTGGGAAGAAACCTGTAAATGGTCTTATACTTGTATAGCACTTTTCTATGCATTGCAGCACACTCAAAGCGCTTTCACACTATTTGGTCATTCGCCCATTCGCACTCACACACCGGTGTCATCACCGGGAACAACTGGGGTTCTTTGTCTTGCTCAAGGACACTTCAACATGTTGACTGGACAAGCCAGGAATCAAACCGTTAATCCTCCGGTTAGGAAATAACCCGCTCTACCTCCTGAGCCACAGCTGCCCCCATTGTGTTACCTTGATGTATATACTGACTGGATTTATGTCTGTCATATCAGTTTTGTAGTGATGACACTTTACATAAAAAAAACCCTTCTACACACTTTCAAATCATAATAGAAATGTGCCGACACAACAAAAATTCTGCCCATAAACCTCAATGGATATGGCCAAGATGAAAGCTGAAACATTGCTGGGGGCATCTAAAAATCTTATGGATATAAAAGCAGATGGGACCAAATGCGGATTCATTTTTCTCCATTTGTCCTATTGACAATCAGTCAAAGATAAAATATGCAGGGTCGAAGCCTGGGTCCTCTCCTTCTTCATTTTACTTTTACCCTTATCCTCAATGGTGATAAACATACGAGTGAATGTATTTTTCCCTCATGCATGTTCATTCTAGTATATTTCCATTCTGACCAGACAGATTCTATCAAAGGCCTTCCATTTAATCAGGGTGAAGACATACTTGGCATGAGGTCTGGGATGCAGGGCCACTGTCAGCACTTTTAAATTCACTAGCAGGGACTTGCCCTCACTTATGGAGATATGCGGAATGCTTGTGAACTTGAGATGCTTGTGAATTTGATGGTTTGGGGGAAAAGGTTATGGAGGTCTGAGCTGCTCTTTGGCACTGGCAGACCCCCGGCAGAGGTAGAGGATAGGGGGGAAAGAGATTAGTAAAAAAAATAATAATATGGGGGGAGGAAAGGCAGAAGCAGAAACGGGAGCCCGGTGGTTCAGGTGGTTTAAATACATGTATGATGAGAAATGGAAGGGCTGTAGTTTAGGTGAGGTCTGGCTCTTGAACTTCAGATAGTTTCATTATCTCCATATTTTGCCTTACCCATAGAGTTGAACATTATAAATTTTTATAAATTTGACTACTGCCTTTACCAGAGGCATCACAGGATGTTATTAATTACTTACAATAAGCCAGCTGAGATCAAAACCTGCTGGCCAGTTGTTAATGACCACTGAGGAATACAGATTAAAAAGATGGCGCAGCAGGATGTCTTTTTATCATAGGATAATGTTTCACAAACGTGGGAGCCACATTTTGAGCAACTGCCAATGTGTAGCTGTAGATATAATTTCCAAGTTATCAGAGGAACTGTTCAGACTTTTATGGCCTTTTATTTATTTATCTTTTAAAGGCATGTGGCTGTCATCTGGCAACCAGATGACAAAACATTCAACAGACATGTTGTAGTTCAAAGCTGTGTACCTCTAAAAGAGAATATTCAATTTTAGAATTATAATTTAAAATGAAATATTAATTATGCATCTTATTTCACTGGTGTGTTATCAAGTACAGAAACCATTTGTGAATGTTGAAACCACACAATCAAGAAAAGTATAACTGAAGGACTGAAACTGCCCTCAATATATTCCTTGAAAAAAGTTTATATTGTTTGTACAGAGAACAGCAAAAACAGTTTTATGATATGCTGAAAATTGCACTGTGCACTTGTACTTACATATTTGACTTTTTTTTTTTTACCACCATAGTACCATATTGTGGATCATAAAATGCAATGAGGGATGCTCATAAAAATACAATGAAACAATAAGAAAATATTTCTCATTTCTCCCAAGATAAAAAAAATCCCCTGAAACAATAACTTTATAAGAAGAATCCACGTGTCACAGAGGCAGCACACAAACATTAATTACAAAACAGAAATAATACATATACATTATGGGATACTGTCAAATTTGCATAAGAGAAAAAACTCATTAGACATTGAAGGCTCTTGAACCTCTCCCCAGTTTATGAAGAGACGCATAAACACAAAGCTGCTGTGTCAGAGTGGACCTTCCCCCCCCAAATACATGGATACACACAGCCAGTTCCATCCATACAAACAAGACCAGGTAATCCTCCAATAGAAGAAAAACAAATGTGAAACTGACAGACAGACAGAGATAAATGAAGAGAAGATATTGCAAATGTAAACCTCAGCCTTGTTGGTAACCTCTATTTGTACTGTAGACTCAGAGGAATAGTTGTGTTTACTCCATTGACTGAATCATCTGCAAGGTCAGGCTTCAAATTTTCTCTCCCTCCTACTCCTCTGCTTCTCTCCCACTCAGCAGCCAAGTGGTTCATATGGCTGCCAAGACATTTTCAGACATATTGAAGGATCCAGTTACTGGAAGTGTGTAGAGACACTTAAACACACCCACCTACACACACATACAAGAGAATTGGTAGCTGAATAAAAATACTAGTATTTCCTTTGTATGTAAATACACAAATGCACACTACTTTTTTCTGTACCACAAACTGCTGCCACGAATATTCTATATATCTTACTCCTCCCCCCAAAGCTTTACAAACTTTTGTTGTCATAAACATACCCTTAAAATGAAGAAATGGTCACAGTTTCATTATGTTTAGCCTCAGAACTTGGTTAGGTTTAGGACCAAACACTACTAGGTTAGCTTAATTTAAAAGTTGTTGAATATTTTATTTTAAGATTTTATTTGGACGTTTTTTCTGATCTGAAACCTAAACCATTAAATTTATTTTAATCTTTTATTAAGTGTGAAATGGCGAATAGTTACGCCTCTTAGTTTTTTGTTTTTGTTTTGTTTTAATTAACTATTTGACATTTAACCCAAATATCTACAAATTTTGTGAATTATGTATATGTTTCTTTTGTATTTATGTATTGTGGGGTATGACTCATTAAAGGACAATGAAAATGGGAAGCGATGCTTGTATTGTTTTATTATTTACATAGATAGCTGCCTATATTGTGATATGTAGCCCCACCAAGAGCACTGATAATCCAGATTTGGTAAACTTGAAAAGTTTGTATCTGGATAAGGCTGATCCAATCTAATGTTGTTTAAAAACTGCCACAAAGGCAATATGGATTATCTGATCCCAGATAGCAAAACATGGGGTTTCCAAACCCACACAATTCTGATCCAGATGAAACTGATCATTACCTACCCCGCCTTCGTCCGATTGCTGGCTGGGATTGGCTCCGGCCCCCCTGTGACCCCGTTCAGGGATTGAGCGGTAGAAAATAAATGAATGATCATTACCTTTGCTCTTCAAAAAATGTCTTTGCATTGCAAAAAGAGTCATCACTCTGGCAACTTAAATTCTTGTTCTTACAGGGATAAAAATACAAGAACACACTATGAACTGTCACAAACACTGAAAAATGCACCACTCATTTTTGATTGAATGATGAAAAAGCTCCCAAGTGGTTTACAATCAACTGATATAATCATGAAAGTAAACCAACATCAGTTCTATAAATAGACATAGATTGGCATTCTCACAGTGCAGAGGTGATGTGGTTTCCCACAGGATGATGAAATATTCAGCGAGGAACAACAAAGAGGCCGAGGGGCCAGTGGGTTTCAGTTACAGCCAAATCATTGGAGGCAAGGCCATGGCTACTGCCATGCCAGCAAAGTTATTGTTTCTTCCTCCAACAAATCCGCACATAAAGGGTGTGTTCATTTTTAATGAAGTATATTAATTAATAACCAAGGCCTGACCCCATTTATGCTGCTGGGTTTCTTGAGTAGGTGGGGCAGGACAGGAGTAAAGGAGTTCTAAAGCTGGTTTCCCTCCACTGAGAGTGCAGTATAGTGAGGGTGAAAAGTAAAGACAAAAAGCAGCCAGCAGAGAGGAAGAGAGATTTCAGGATTATCATATTACTGTAAATACAGAAAGGGATTTGAAGAAGGATAGAGACTCTGGTGAGTGTTGCATCTGAAACCAAAAGGGATATTTCTCTAAACTGAGGGTGAGTGGTTATGCCCCATAACTCATGTTCTCACTCCAAAGTTCACACAAGCTGCTTAACCTCCACACTATGTCACTACATGCCAACTCCTGCCAGCTCTCACACCCACAGACACATGTACAACAGTGCTTTTACAGTCCCATTGAACGGCACAAATAAACTTCAATCACACAAGTGCAACGTGAGATCCCAGCAGGCAGCGGCTGATTGGTACAAAACCATGCCTGAATCATATCCTGTGCTTGGTGTTATGATGTTTGGGTCAGACCATTGTCAGACGTGATGATGTAGCAGTGGTTGAAACCAGCTGCTGTCTGCTGTGATGTGTGCCCTGCTGAATTTGTGAGATGGATGTGTCAAAGCTGTAGCTCATGAGCAAAAAATGGGGCTGACGCCTACAAAAGGTGAACAAACAATGAACTAGAAGGCACTTGGACACATAGTTAGATGATCTTGATGCTGGACAATAAAATATCTTACATCAATTCTATTTGACACATCCAATAAGGGTCAATGTTCATATCATTAAAAAAAACTATTTTTTTATATTAACATTGTTTCTCAACATCCCATAAATGTCTTTGCATCTCAGCATTTTATAAAACAAATATTTAGTCTTTGTATTTTTCCCTGTTAATGCTCCCTACAATCAGTGCTTAGCTCCCATAAGTATTGTCTCAGGAGTAAAACTGGTTCCCTTTCTCTGAACCCTGAAACTTGCTGAGCTTGGCGAGCTGAGAAGGAGATGGTGGTACATCCTGTCTATAAGGGCCCTTGGATTGAGGTGGGGCAGATCCAGGGACCTGAGCGTGGTCTCTGTTGTGGTCATAGCTGCTGCTGTTGGGAGTCTTTTGTGTGGACAGTGCCTTGGCCTTGTTGGCCTCCTGTTCTCTGCGTCTTTCCTCCTGTCTCAGCAATTCCTGAGTCTCTAAGAGGACACGGGCGTTGAAGTTGGAAGTTCCAAGGTAGCCATTATGTGATCCCTGGACACCTGTATAGCGAGGATTCACCTTAGATGTGTGGAGGTTTTCTGCTGGCATGTACACCTTTTCCCGTGAATCCTGGGACACTGTGCTGGCTTTTGTACGAGATTGCCTAAAAACAGATGAAGAGGTGAGCTGTGATTTTAAGTAAGTCACTTTTAACAGCATCTGAATCAATAGGAAAGAAAAGAGAATAGAAGTTAACTCTGCTTAGAAAAGCTTGCTTTCTCTGTAGCGACTCCAGGGTCATGACTATTGAAAGGGACGTTAAAAGAAACCACACTTCAGCAGAGATTGTGGCCATTTTCACATTTTGTGAGATGAAAAGGGGATGTGGCACTGGTGCTGAGTTTAAATACAAACAGCAATATGTCTTGGATCAAAAGGGATCAGTTATAGCCTACAGCATGATTACAGTGAATCCAGTGACATAAAAAGTGAGACATGAAAGAGAGAGGAAACAAATGGCAGGAAGCCTGAAACGCCCACAGGACTATTAGTTCCGCACTGTAAACAAAAACAAATGTTAAAACCTCCCTGAGAAAAATGTCAACTTCCATCCATTTATCACCTTTTTGGGAATGCACTCATGCACTTTTAGCACAGACAGAATAATGGCAAGCCTCACGATGTTTTCTGCCTTCTACAAGATGGCCCAAGAGCCATGTGTATTATTTCTCATACAACTAACCCACATGCATGTCTTCCTTCACACACAGAAACTGGCCCAGAAAGCTGTCATTGGGAGCTGCCATGTCTTTGGCTAAATGTTAAGTCTGCTCCTCCATTATTAGGATCCATTAAGGCCAATGTGCAATGGGGGACCTGGGACAGCGTCTTTTTTGTCAGGGGTGCATGAGAAATCCCATTCATATGTACCTCTGTGGCACACTGTGTGCTTAAAAGGCTTTTGAGTTGACTATGCACAAGGCTACAGAGGGAGAGGAGGGCTTGGCAAGCTTTTAGGCCAAAAGGCCAGCCCTGTTTTTTCTGGCCGAATCTCATTCCACAAAGGCCGAGATAAGAAAAAGACAGAACATGCTACTCTTTGGTCAAAGAAATTGTGTTTCTGACAAACAATTTAGTTTTTCTCTGAAACTGAAATCTTAAATTGAGGCAAATCGATCTATATTCATATTTTGTATGTTCTATGATTTATCTTAAAAGGGCAGACTTAGATGACTCGCATGACTGATCCAAAAATTAAAAAAAAGATATTTATTATGTAAATACTATAGAGCAGCAAAGTCTACATTTAAACAAGGTCAGGGTGGATGGTTGGATCAACAAGCCACAGCATTTGGCATGTTTATTTTTCATGACAAACTGTTTATTTTTGCTTAGTTTAACAATCCATAACTTTAACTGCTTGTTTAGTTTAATTAGGGCTGGATCAGGTGACCCTGAGCCTTCCCTTAGCTATGCTGCCACAGGCCTAGGCTGCTGGGGGCCCCCCCATGATGCTCTGAGTTTCTCTCCTCCCCTCTCCTCTCTTCTCCTCTCTCCCTATGCCCTGGAGCTCTACGTCTCTGACGAGCAGTCACCAGCCACATCGACCTGATCAGTGTTTGATTGTTGTGTCTTGTTGCTTTTCTTCTTTTGTCTCTCCTCTATCCACTCACCCCAACCAGTCGAGGCAGAAGGCCGCCCACCAAGAGCCGGGGTCTGTCGGAGGTTTCTTCCGTTAAAGGGAGTTTTTCCTCCCCACTGTCGCCAAGTGCTTGCTCAAGGGGGATTTGCTGGGCTTTCCCTATGTAATAATAGTGATAACAGTAAGGTCTAGACCTTACTTTGTAAAGTGTCCTGAGATGACTTGTTGTGATTTGGCGCTATACAAATAAAATTTGATTTGATTTGATTTATTACTGAAACTACTGACAACGAAGGTCTAGTACACCACTGCCAGTATGCTCTAAAATTTATCATTGTAGCCATGATAACAAAGGTCTGGTATTCCTGTAGAAACCACTGTATTTTGGTACTTAAACTCTTATTTGTTAAATTATGTCTAAATTAACCAAGTGATTTTAATGAGAATTCCACAATTCCAGTATTAATAATGAAAGCCCTTGTATTCTACTACATCTAAGTGGAGGGGAAGAGCTGAAGCACATGGTACTGTGATGTGACAAGTGTGCTTTTGTGAGCTTAGGTTTACATTTATGTATGTGTAATTAAATGTGTACAAGAAACATATTGTTTTGTGCTTTGTGTGCATGCATGTACAGTGTGTGTGTAAGTATGAGGATAATTGGTGAGGGGACAGCTGTAGGGACAGACTGCAGCGAGAGCTCCACCGCATGCTCCATATCTGGGTTTAGCTGTCCAGGCGAGCCGCCATGCATTTACACTCCAGCTTGGCTTACGCAGCAGCCAGCACCATTCGTGATGGAGCCACTTGTTTAAAAACCCAGGTCACCTGTTGCATGAGGCAGCAATCTGCATTTCCGGAATGTCTTTTTAGTTTTTAGAGTAGTTAGGAAATGGAAAAAGTGATGAGAAAAAAGCAGAGATGTTCCACAGGAATGTAATTGTGATTAATGCGTAAGGGAAGCCAGTCCTCTTATCACCTCTGCTCCTGAGCTAGAATATGTCACAGAAAAAAAGTAAAAGTAGATTATTTACATTTTCAGAGGGAGTAGATGGGAAAATAGGTCTTGCCAAAGAGGGGTATATTTAGAATGACAGAACATAACAAAAAAAGCAGTCAAGTTGGCTCACAGGAAAAAATGTGTCTGTGTTTCTTTATAACAGCTGAGAAGAATCAGAGTGAAAGCAGATCAGACAGAACATAATAAAGGAAAAAGAACAAATGCATGCAGTGGGCAATGGAACAAGTACTGATGTACTGTACAAATAAATTGTCCACAAGCCTGGAATAATTTCTTATAGTGTGGAACAATGTTGTTTTGGCTGAGAAATGCATGAGCACCATGGGTAGATGGGTGAGCTATTGGCAGTTCATTCAGACCACAGTTAAGAACCTTATCTTGACCACACTCATGAGTGTGTTTGTGTTTATTTTGTGTATGAGTGTGTCTCTTTCACACTAATCAGTGGTCTCTCTTTCCTACTAACATACTCGCTCAGCCCCTCTCGCCTTCCACTGCCTGTCACTGCTAATCCTGCTCTGAAAACAAGCCTTCATTAGTGCTTTTCCAATCCTCACATCCCAGACAACAAGCTAAGCCTGGCCGTCATCAGATAAGCAGCTACCATGGGTTTCTGTGGAAGCTCTTGTAGAGGAAGCTTTTTGAGGGGGGTGTCCCCTTTGGGCTGAATGGCTGACTGCTCGGGTTTCCCATTTTGGAGGAGGACAGAGGACAGGAAAAGGTGGCTAGAGTTAGAGGGAATTGTGGTTATTAATCTGGGGATAGAAGACTTCAGCTTTCTAATGAGGAGCCATGCCAAAACACCAGCTCTGAAAATCTTGAGCCAGGGTTAAATGGTAAGCCTGAGATCATGTGACTTTTTGCTAAAAGATGCTATGAGATTATGAGGGGAATGCATATCAAAGGCCTGGCTTTTTGCCCAGCCAGACAAACTTTCCCAAGAGAAGCAACTCACTGAGAGGGGAGAGTTGAATGCAACAGTCACATCATATCAGATGCTCTCTAAGCATGTAAAGCTTTAAAAAAAAGCTTAGCAGAAGTTGACAATTTGTACTGACTAAAGTGTGTTTAAAAGGCTTCAGAGGACTAATAAAGACACTTTGTAGAGCAATGGCAAGAAATGCAAATACTGCCACTAAATGTATTTTCCTTCTTTCTTGATATCTCTTCAAGAAATATTTGAAACAATCAAAACAGGAAGATAAAAAAAAGATGATAAACCAGATGTGTTGCTCTGAAGTCAAGCTGTGTAATCCAAGACCGCCCAAAGAAACATTTAAAAACAAAAAACAAACAAAGAAACAAACAAGCAAACAAAAATATTTTACTCCACTGTAATAAAAGTCACCACTTCCTCAGGGTCAAGGCTGACTTAATAAAGTTGAATATCAGTTAAATAAGTCCAAGCATTCATATTCAATGATTTTATTTAAAGGGTTTTGTTAACAGTCATTTAAACGACTGGAGATGAGCTGAAATTGGCTTTGTGATTATTAAGTGTGTAGGCAGAGATATGTCAAAAAAAAAGTGTGGACAAAAAACGGTAAAGGCAAAAATAATGGAAAGTGAAAAAGTCAGATGAACAGGCTGAGAAAGGGCACAAAGAATGCTATAAGTCACTGGGGTCAGGAGGACAGCGGGATACAGGGACAGAAAGGGAGAAGAGGGAAAATGTCTCACCGTGGCAGGGAGTTGTACTTTCTCTGGGCTTCATGATAACCATCTCTATCTGCTTGCTGTTGCTTGTGTGAATGATGACGCATGCTTGGTTTCTCTGTTCCATTACTCACCTATAGCATATCCACCAAATGAAACAAAAAAAGATACATACAGTTAATAGTAGAGACATTAAGCCAAACATTTCTGTTTTGCGACACAATGTCCAAAAGTCAGCGGCCTACTGGGGACGCCCAAAGTTGTGCTGGTCCTTACCCATTTTTGCCCATTTTTCCTGTGTCCAACATATCAACTTCAAGAACTAATTGACAGGTGCCATTGTAACAAGATAACCAGTGTTATTCACATCACCTACCAATGGTTTTAATGTCGTGGCTAATCAGTGAATATTTGAGAACAAAGTCTGCACTGGTACATTTTTTGTAACAATCTGTGTATGTGCATTTGTTGTGTGATTGTCAACAGGGTTGGCATGGAGACATCATCTTCCTCACTACTAGCAAACTTCTAATAAGACGGCTGATAAAAGAACAGGACAAGCCAATTAAACAGAGGTGCGCTAAGGAGGTGTCTTGACCATGTGTCAGCTTTCATAAGGCTTGAACAATAATATGCTAGACAAGCCAGGGTATGTATGGTTTGTGTGCACACATTTCTGCTAAAATAAATACTATTTTCATTATTTTACAGGCTAGCTGAGTTTTAAAACTAAACATAACATCTAAGAAAGTTTGTGTTAGCTTGAAAAGAGTTTTTCTTAAATTTGAAAAACCTGTCTGTATATGTTTATTTGTGATAGAATGGATTGATGGGGTGAAACTATATTGGCGAAGCGAGAGGTTGTCAGCAAAAACATCTCCTCAGGAACATGACGTGTTCTTGACATGGCTGCTTTCCTCTACACATGGACAGCTGCAGTAACAGTGCAATTACATTGCACTCAGCATGGATAGCAAGTTCTTTCTCAAGCCGTCCAAGTCATAAAAAATGTGGGTGAAGTGAAATGGACTCATATGTTTCAGATTTGTCTGCACAAAAGGAGAAATTATTTTACTGGGGCTATTAGTGGTGGTGTGAAAATAATTGGTCATGCAGGTCGAATGTTTTTAATGTGATCTGAAAGGGAGTGGTGGGGAATCTGTCAGAGCTTGACACTAAAACTGAAGGATTGAGGTGGATGACACCATGCTAAGAGAAATGCATGAGAAATAGCCAGGAGAGAGAATCAGTCAGTGTAATGGTATTATCCAGGAAAGGAGAATCAGATTATCCAATTTTAGGGCTTGAATACAATGCCATATAAAACATAACATTTGTTGAAATTGAATTAGAGAGATGTCCGTGTTCGTTTTTATCCAATAATGTAAAAAAATGATGTCAGTACTAGACACTTTTTTCTCTTCCTTGTTTCCTTGGTGGTGGATTGATAAAGCAGGAAGACAAAATAATTCTCCAGCTGTTTAAACATAGGAACGTTCACAGACAGTAATCTGGGAGGTTACTTAATTATGAAAATTATATACAGCTTTCAAAAGTCTGAGACTGGGAAAGCTATTGGGAGGAAGTGGAGCTTTAAAAATCCAAATCATAAGCAAGCCAGCCAAAGTTTAATATGGTTCAGAGCTGGTCACAGACCTTTCAAATGTCAAAGCAGGTTGCTATGATGGGTCAGCAATAACATATGGCTTTACTGCCCATACTGCTCATAATACTATGTTTGTAGGCCACTACATAGGAAGCAGGTTTTAAATGAGCGGCAGTGCTGTACACAAACAGACATATGGAGGACATTTCTGTTGCTAATGGGCAGACAAAGTGAAATGGTTGCACAACACCACATCCTGAATAAAGCCCAGCTGGTCAATGATTCTCTCTGAGCCCTAGTGTGGACCAGATAGCGCCAATTTATTATAAGAAAGCTCAGTCCATTTGTGGATACTAGTGTGTGTAGCTCTGAGCCAAGTAACCATCTGAGAGCAGGCATTATAGTGTGGCCCAGGAAACTGTGCTGTATGTGAGGCTGGATAATTTATCTCCATATTACTTAAAGATTTCACAAGACAAACGAAAGGCAGAACAAAATGTTGGAGTCTCATTTTTTTGCAGCTAAGATATGTATCTATGTGGTTGGATGAATGAGTGAGGTAATAGTGCTTAATAGTGCCTACATAAGAGAGGTGTGATCACTTTGTTGTGCTCTCCTCCCTTTGTTCACTGGTATCTAAGTAATTTGAGTTCAGTAAAAATGCTAGAGGTGTAGGCATTCATATACGAGGTGCCAGTGGTGCAATGGTAGAGTAGTCGTCTCCCAACCAGAAGGTTGAAGGTTTGAATCTCGCTGCCAGCAGTCCACATGTCGAAGCGTCCTTGGGCAAGACACTGAACCCCCCCCGGTTGCCCCCGATGGTTAGAACCATCGGTTGAGGTGGCGCCGCAGATGGCTGCCATCGGTTCTGTACCAGAAACAAATTCCTTGTGTGTAATACTTGGCCAATAAAGGTGATTATCCTTATCCTTATCTGTCCAGGCTTGTGATTTGCCAGCATGGTTGAACTGTGCAACAAAATGCTACAATATATTTGCTATAAAATAAATCAGTTTCACACTTCCAACCAAGCTAAATAGCTTCATGATTGTGAGGTGGTGTTCAAACATGTTGGCAAGTCCTACGGGTTATGGCAGTGGTAATCACAAGATTAGTAAACCATGCTTGTTACTGACCAGCAATTGTTTATAATTCACTCATGCAGCCTTGACTGCTAGCATTAGCATAACCGGCCAAACTAAGACACTAAGACAAGGTTTCACAAAAGAGCGATCATCATAATTGACATAGCCACTTTTGTTTGAAAAATATAGTAATGTAAAGTTGTTTTTGGTAGCAAGAGGTCAACGACAAAGCCCTAAAGTTGAAGATATATCACAAAGAAAGAGAATCCTCTGAATCTATGCAAAAAATGTCAATGATTTTTCCTCCTGCTTTTTATAGTGTCCCAAGGAACAGTACTGGCCAAACCACATGTGTTCACACACACAAACCAAAAACAAGACAAACAAACAAAAAAAACAAAAATTTTTCATAAAGAGTCATTGGGAAAAGTGCCGGCTGTAAAATGGCGAATACATTTTTGAGAGCATCAAAAACCCCTCAAATTGATTCTTTTCATTGTCAGAATTTGGTCCATTGAGTCAAAATCATTTGGGAAGTCTAGAAGAATAGAGAAATCTTTTGTTAATGATTCATACTATCATTGACATTATTTTGTGTTTAACATCTCTAGCACAGTGCTACAACTTAAAAGAGCAAACATACAACTCCTGGGGCCCGTTTCAAGAAGGAGGTTTAACAAACTCAGAGTTCAAACCTGAACTCTGAGTTGACTTACACAGAGTTGGAAAACTTGGAGTTTTCGGTTTCAGAACAGCTGAAAAGAGTTGGTTTAATCAACTCTGAGTAGTTTGACCCAAAGTTAGGCGCGTGCCAAGAGACTATAAAAAGCCCTGAACAATGGAGTGAAGAAATTACGAGTCACCATGGCAACAGGACCAAGCCAAAATAGGTCTGCGTTTTTTCCCCGACAGAAATGGATGTG
>NW_018127976.1:4310348-4315329 GCF_001952655.1 Monopterus albus | reverse complement strand
AAAAAAAGCAACACGGCTGCAGCGGCGAAAGAGAGAGAGTTAGCTTGGGGGAAAATAGCTGCCCGAGTCAATGCGTACGTTTACATTTTAATCAGTGTTCGGTGTAAGTAATTACTAAATAATGTTAGTATTGTTATTATTTGTCACTTAATTTTCAAAGTCTGACATTTTGTAATTAATTTGTTCTCAGACCTGCCATATCCTAGTGCTAAACGTCTTCAAATAGTTCAGAAGGCTGCAGCTAGAATTTTAACTAAATCCTGACAATTTGACCATAATATACATCCACTGGCTCTCTATGTCAGAGCAGACTTTAAATTCTAACATAAAAAAATCCTAAATAGGCATGCCTCTTCATCTGTATGACCTGACTTGATTTTAAACCATAATTTTGAAAATAAAACTAGGTAATAAAAATGTCAGGACAATAAAACAATGTCTGTCTCAAGCCATTACACTGTAATAATATATTCATGCTAATATTCCTGCTTTTTAAATTAAATGTCAACAAATGACACTGGTTATAACAAATCAGTATAGTAAAGCAAATGATATCACAGAGTATGTTGAAAGGTGAAATAAAATGTTTCTTTACTTAAACTCCAGGCACAGTTGAACTTTCCATGTACAGAAGAGAATGAATTAACTTAATTACATTTTCCCAATTATGAGAAGAAAATCCTTTTGTTATTATAAATCAGTCAGAGAAGAGAATGGCTTAAAAAGTCCTCTAAAATTTTAATTAAAATGTGTTATTTAAAATTCCCTTTAATCAAATTTTATGAAAATGAACAGTGTGCTTCATTATATCACTTTCGCTCTATTTATGTTGCCCCAAAGTACTGAATAGTCACTTGTTGTCAAAGGTATCTCTGTCATGTCTTTTTCATGAAGATACAATATTTAGATAGTTAGGTATTTGTTCCAATTGTTGGACCCAGGCGTAATATTCTTACTATTGTTAGGCTTTATGCAGGAATTTATGACACAAAATTTTGTAAATTTTATTCTTTATGGAATACCAATAAAAGATGTGGCTTGGAGAAATACTGAAATAATAATTTGTTAGTACTTGTTGCTAGAAAACAAACAAACAAAAAAACATATACTGTATGTTACTATAACATGTTACACAGTAGTGCCCAGAAGAAATCTATTAAGTATCTATTGGCTCTGGAGATGATCCAGTGTCCAGTGGTCACTGTGTGTGTAGGGATTACTGAGGAAAGGGAATTTTTATGCATTAGTTTCTGTAACTGTGCAGCTCAGTGTTGCTCTGTTGGAGTGTGGCTCCTGGACACTCACCCAAGACGGGTCGAACATGTACGTGAGTCGATGGTCTTCAAGGTCATCCTCCTGTTTGGCCTGCTGGAACTCATGCCTCAGCCTTTGTATCCGGTCATGGTTACTAGGAGCCATCTGACTTCTGGGAAAGAGAGAAAGACCAAGTATGATATGGGATTAGCTGTTTTGAATCCAAATAGCACTCTGACTGGTTATTTAGTGGAAATTTTTCGACAAGCCCTCACTCAGAAATAACACCTGGTAGAGGAGCTAACATGTTATGATGCTTTCTCATGTTTGAATAATTCACTTGACCACAGTAACACGCCCTCAAATTTGTGCTGAGGATCCTTTGATCTGATAGTCATGGATTCCTTTTGCATAGCTGCAAAACTCTACATGCTTTTGCTTCCTGCCCTCTATTGCTCCTGAACATCCTAATAACTGCAAGTGTTCTCCATGCACCATTGTGAGTGTGAATGTCCCTTTTAGACTGCCAGAGAATGTTGGGCTTTTACTGTACGCAGTCATTGAACACTGTAGAAATCTTTCATTTACATCCCCTTCATCAAAGGGCTTTTGAGAGGCCTGTCAATAAGAATCAATAACCTTCACTCAGCCTAATCAAGGTCTTCTTTTATCACCAGCTACAGAGGCAGTACATGAAAAAAGCATAATTATGATGAGACAACAGGCTTGATGATAGGTCTGCATACCAGAGAAATGAAAATGGCCAAAGGTTAGGAAATGGATGGGAGATGGGAGCCTAGGGATGTAGGGAGTGGTATAAATAGCGTGGGGAAAGGAAAATGAGGAGTGTTCTTAGTGATGATGCTGAGTGAAAAAAATGGTTAATCAAGAGCATTAGTAAAAAGGGGGAAAGAACAAAGTGAGGCAGGATAAAGTAACTGAAATCACCAGCAAGATAGAGAGCAGATAACAGGTAGATGAATAGACAAGTAAGGGGAGACAAAGACAGAACCGCTGTCCAAATGGACCAGTCATCTTGTCATCAATATGCATGTCCTCTGGAGTACAGGTGACATGGCAGCAGTGGAAGTGATTGCTTATTTGGATCCAGATGATTCTAGCTGCAATTATAGCAACAATTGCACATTACAACGAGCACCCTTCTGGTAATACTGGGCACCAGGGCATGCTGCCAATCAACCTTTATTAACAGCACATGAATAGGATTCACAGATCTTGCTGAATGCCCCTAAGTAGCACTTGGTGAGTCACAGTTATTGTGCTATTTGTGTTGCCTGCTCAAAATCAATTGTATTAGTTGTACTCCATTTGATTCCTAGCTTTATGTGTGAGGCAACACAGGCAGGTACATTAGGCCTTTTGTTTAGATGTGGGGAATTAAGTGGGTCACTGGAGTATGAGATGACTTGTGTTTCAGGTTGTGTGGTGATGATCCTTTTATTTTATGGTATAACAAAATCAGAGCCCCCTTTATATTTGCATGAAGCTGCTTAAAGGTGCATTAATTAATAACAAACCCCTTGTGCACACAATCTCCGCTCTCTTCCTAAAACTCTCATCACAGCAGTGAAGCCACCCTCATCAAAGTCTCCAACAACCTTCTCCTCTCCATACTGTACTCCATACTGTATCTCTTGACCTCCTTTAACACCATCAGTCATGCCACTCTCCTGTCCTGCCTGCAAACAGCTCTCTGCATTATGGACACTCCTCTCAAATCTTATCTCTCTGATAGACAATACTGTTTTGAATGACATTTTGGTGAATGAAGTTTTTCCATGAACAAAGTGGAACACACCCTGGATACAATCTGTTTGAACTCCTCCCCTCTGGACGGCGTTACAGGTCACTGTGCACTAAGACAACCAGGCACAGGGACAGTTTTTTCCCCCAGGCTGTCACTCTGATGAACACTTAACCCACGACAGTATGACTGGACAATAACCCTCAGTGCAATACCTGTAAATATACATTGTACAGATTATACAGACTCGTACAGGTCTCTAGTACTCCGTTTTAAGTACTCTATTTTTATCCCTAATTATCTCATTTCAGTGAACATTCCCTTGTTGTCTGCACTGTTTACTGTCTGTCTATACTGCTTTTTCTGCATTGTTTGCACTGGTTGTTGAAGTTAATACTGCTATTTTGTTATATTACACAGCCATATGCTGATTTACTGTTTGCACATTGAGAGTCGATGTACCTGAGTCAAATTCCTCGTGTCCAACACACCTGGCCAATAAAATGATTCTGATTCTGATTCTGAACATGAAGCCAAAGAGTATATGGTAATTTTTTGCTGTTGATTGTTCTATTTTCAGGTATTACTAATACTAATGATGACAGTAGACTCCTGCCTAATGTCAGCTGGGATTAGCTTTAGACCTTCTGCAACCCTCTACAGTAAGTGGTTCTGTATATCTAAAGATTTCTAATTTCCTCAGTGATATTCAGAATTAAACAAGCCGGCAGGTGGCGGTAATGCACCTTCGGTTGGCTTTCAAACCGCCAACAAACCGCCAATGAACACCAGAAGAAAAAGAAGAAGAAGAAGAAGAAGCTATGGTCTGGGTATTCCTGTGTTTATGCCTTAGCTACACAGTACATAATGCAAATGAGAGGAAAACAAAAACAAAACATCTGCAATTCAGAAGTATTTTTCTCCATGTTTTCCAAGTGCATGCCTACTAATACATGTGTTGACATACAGCACCTGCCATCATCCCTGTTTGTTGGAACAAAAGGTTTGACAAGACTGCTATGAGTCAAAAAAAAAAAAGAGACCAGACAGATTTTGGAAACCCAGTACATGCAATTAGCTTAATCCCTGAGGTTGGTCAAAGGGAAGCCAGTGCAAGCTGACTCCAAACAAATGTTTATTTTTGACCTTCCAGGGAGGGTCGGCACTAGTATCAGCATCTCCAAATGCACCACTGATGTACCAGGTGATGCAGTAGGAGTCATAGGGTCACAACCCGGGCACTAAACAAGACTACACACATTACATAATAAGGCCTATCACCCTTCTCTCACTCACATGGCCTGTACATTACCAAAGATGTGCTCCAGTATGTGGCAGATAAATTGATGGGGTATGAAATGGGAGAAGTTCAGTGAAGACAAGATCTCTAGCAAATTAAAGAATTATCAGTACAGCACTTCAATGTGTTTTCTCAAAGAACTACAAATGGAAATTGTATCAAGAAGAGGCTGGGATTGGAGGTGAGATTTAACTAGGGTTAAATTTGTCATGGTATATTAGGCCAGTGCAATCTCCAAATTTTCTGCAGGATTTCCTCCACTTGGTTGTAGTTTTCTCTGGGCCCCTGCCTAATCTGACCAGTGATGACATGTTTAGCCACATGTCGTCATTCAACTGCTGGTTGTCTAGGTGGTGCCCAGAAAATAATGTGGGCTTCATAGATAATAGGAAAACATTTTGGGGAAAATCTGGTCTGATTAGCAGAGACGGCATCCATCCCACTTTGGGTGGTGCGGCTCTCATATCTCTCAATCTGGAATAGTTTATTTTACAACCTAAATTATGACAACCCACAGTCGAGTCCAGGACGTAGGGTTGCAGTCTTACACGCCTCTCTGCTGTCTCCTTGCAGCTGCTACCCACCCAAAACTCCCAGTACCCCATAGAGACTGTGTCTGCCCCCCACCCACCTAAATTATATAAATCAGGAGTCAACTCCAG
>NW_018127976.1:4304668-4305887 GCF_001952655.1 Monopterus albus | reverse complement strand
ACAGATGTGACAAGGCCTGCAGCACATCACAGACTACAGGACCACCACCAGCATCATCAGCTCCACAGACAGCCTGCTGGATGACCTCAACACCTTCTACACCCACTTTGAGACCTCCAGCCACAGCACAGAGAGGAGGCACACACACCACCCAATCCTCCACCTCCCCTCCACTAACTGTCTCATCAGGCCAGGTACGCACGGTCCTGAGGAAGATCAACCCCCGCAAAGCGGTAGGACCGGATAACATCCCTGGGAGGGCTCTCAAGGCATGTGCCAATGAGCTGGCTGATGTTCTCACCACCATTTTCAACCTCTCCCTCAGCCAGAGCATCGTTCCCACCTGCTTTAAGACCACAACCATCGTCCTCCTTCCCAAGAAGAGCCCAGTCACCAGCCTGAACGACTACAGGCCAGTGGTACTCATCCCAATTATTATGAAGTGTTTTGAGAGAATGGTGCTGGCCTGCATTCAGAGCAGTATACCGGGCACCCTGGACGTCCTGCAGTATGCCTACCGGCCAGTGACGTGCGTTGAGGTTGACAGCTGGTGAGGCACTTACTCTTTTACAATCAGATTTACAAATACAAATTGTCTGTTAACAGACAATGCGTTGTGTTTTATATCTTATATCAGCATTCTTCACACAAACATGACCCATATTTAATTTGAGGTTAAAATTTATTCCAATTGAGCTTATTTCTAACTAGAAATAATAAAAGTTTATGGTCTTACCTTTACTTGTACACGAAATCCATTTGTCAGCTGGTATGTATTACAAACCCTTTTACCGTTCGAATCCAATATTAAAACAAATGTTTTCAATAAAGAAGATGCTTCTGGACAAAAATGTCCAGACTGTCAAAAATGTTTTGATTGAAAGTCCAGATTTGCGAATTTTCTCAGCTTGGAAATGTAATCTTCCATTTTGATAAGGCGGATTGTAAAGGAAATATAAACAAGCACGAAGAAGATTGTAGGTAGCGCAAGAATCTGTGGGCTCACTAGCGCCCTCTGCCTTGAGGCAGGCGTACTGTTTGCCTCACCGAATAACTTTTTAACTGGGTTTTATGGTTAATCTGCGAGCCTAAACACGTTACAGAACTACATTTTATACATAATCCAGATTATGGCAAGGCAGATCATATAATCAGAGTGTTTGAAAGCATGTTATTTGTGATATATAGAGGGACAGCGACACACTATTTGCATCGCATA
>NW_018127976.1:4302169-4304017 GCF_001952655.1 Monopterus albus | reverse complement strand
ATCTACTTTATATTTCATTTGTATTTTGTGGCATTCATGTGGACAGCAAAGTAAGAATTTCATTGTACAGGGAAACACGTTTCCTATCTGTGCATATGACAAATAAACACTTTGAACTTGAACTTAACATACAGAATGACACAACCCTGATTTTCAACTGCATAATAACCCTATCTATTTCCCAGCATGGCAACACAACGGAATCACTCACTTAAATCACCTACTGGAAAATAACCAGTTCATATTATTTAATACACTGATCCAGAAGTACGGAGTTCAGAGAGAACAGTTCCTCCAGTACAATGAGCTAAAATCCATAATTAAATCAAAGATTAGTGTAACCAATAACCCACTACAGCCTTCCCAATTAATTGAAAAAATTATGAAAATTACATCCTCCAAGAAAATAATATCCATGCTATATAAACTCATATCAAATATAGACTCAACAATAACAATACCAAAACTCAAATGGGAAAATGATTTAACTCTCCCCCTCAACTCTGACTTCTGGACAGAAATTTGCAATAACATCTTTTCTATGACCAGCAATGTAAACTTACAACTTATACAATACAACACCATTTATAGGACCCATATTACACAAAGTAAAATGTTCAAAATGGGTTTTACCAACACAGACATCTGCTCACAATGCACTCTAGATTGCACCGACAGTTACTTTCATGCTACTTGGACCTGCCAACCAGTTTATTCCCTCTGGATAGCAGTGATTGCCAAGAAAACAATCTTTCAAAATTGGAAATCAAAAAAATCACTACACATAAACCACTGGACCAACCTTCTGACAGAATACATCACATTAGAGAAAATGGCATCCACTCACAAGAATAGTTTATCTGCTTTTTATGACACATGGAACCCATTTTTAAACACATTTCAATTTGAATCAAATACCTGGGGCTGAGGCCACGCACATCCCCACCAACCTCTGGAAATGTAAAAAGCTGATTTTTTAATAGTACCGTTATCATCATTATTATTGGTCTTTTTTTTTTTTTTTTTTTTTTTTTTTTTAAACTGGTCCATGCATTTGTTAGTTCCAGGCTGGACTACTGTAACTCTTTACTATCAGGATGTCCCAATAATTCCCTAAAAAGCCTCCCGTTAATCCAAAATGCTGCAGCCAGAGTACTGACAGGAACTAGCAAGAGAGATCATATCTCTCCCATATTAGCTTCTCTCCACTGGCTCCCTGTAAAATTCAGAATAGAATTTAAATAAAAAAACTTAACATACAAAGCCCTTAATGACAAGGCTCCATCGTATCTTAAAGACCTCATAGAGCCTTATCATCCTAACAAAGCACTTCACTCTCAGAGTGCAGGTTTACTTGTGGTTCCTAGAATCCACAGAAGTAGAATGGGAGGCAGAGCCTTAGCTATCAAGCTCCTCTCCTATGGAACCAACTCCCAGTCTCAGTTCCAGAGACGGATGCCCTCTCTACCTTTAAGATTGGTCTTAAGACTTTCCTTTTTGATAAAGCTTATAGTTAGGGCTGGATCAGGTGACCCTGAGCCTTCCCTTAGCTATGCTACTATAGGCCTAGGCTGCTGGGGGGCCCTATGATGCTCTGAGTTGCTCTCCTCTCCTCTCCTCTCCTCCCCTCCCCTCTCCTCTCCTTTCCTCTCTCTCTATACTTCTATATGTCACCATTACACATCATTAACTTTGTGTCTCCTCTCTCCCGTAGTGTCTCCGCTCTCTCTCCCTGTACCTTTCTGCAGGTTGCCCTGGCTCTGGAACTCTATGTTTCTGATGAGCAGTCACCGGCCACATCAACCTGACCAGTGTTTGATTGTTTGTTGTGTCTTGTTGCTTTTCTTC
>NW_018127976.1:4299756-4302117 GCF_001952655.1 Monopterus albus | reverse complement strand
GGGTCTGTCGGAGGTTTCTTCTGTTAAAGAGAGTTTTTCCTCCCCACTGTCGCCAAGTGCTTGCTCAAGGGGGATTTGTTGGGTTTTCCCTATGTAATAATAGTGATAACAGTAAGGTCTAGACCTTACTCAGTGTCCTGAGATGACTTTTGTTGTGATTTGGCGCTATACAAATAAAATTTGATTTGATTTGATTTGGTCCTTCACCCACCATGGTGATACCAAGTTGATGGGATTCTTAGAAAACACATTATTGAATTCTCCAGTATAAATTACATATAAATTCATATGAAAAGAAAAAGGATGTAAAGCTAAGCACTAGGGAAGGGTGGATATGAAGCATGAAGAGGTATCAGAAGTTGCCTACTATCTCTGCAATACCCAGCAGAAGGCATATCTCCATATGTCAAAATTCTTGGGCACCTCAGTGCATACTGTAATTAGTCAGTATGATACTTGCCAGTGAATCAGGTGTCACTGCTTATAAATTCTCCTCTAAATATGCCAATATCTACTATAAGCCTAAAAAATGAAATCTGTGAGAAAGGATTGGGGAAAAACTGGTAGTGGTTTATATCAGCAAACCACTTCAGCAAAATCTACAGTACATTGTATGAGTTTAAAAGACTTAGTGCCAGTGTTGTTCTTTTCTGAAAGTGTTCTTTTTAAAATGTGAGTCAGATGCAAAATTAGATATGGCCTGGAAAATAATTTTAAAAACTGGTGTAAGATAATGTATCCATATGCCACAGCATTTTTACAGCCATCATCTTTCATTCTGTCCCAAAAAATGAAATTTGCTTAATATTGATCTATGTATTTGCGGACTGCAATGTCAGCACCTGGCCTCTAAGGTTGGTCATGCCACTCCAAATGCAGACATACCCACACAACACAGATTGCAACACACAGATGTAGAAAAGACACCTTGAAGCTGACACACACGCTCTCATTTTTCTGCCTCACTTCCCAGACACTTGTATTCAATAAAGTCACACTGCTACTGTATTTATAGCTTTGCTGAAAGCTTATTCTGAATGCTCACTGGGAGAGGTGAACCTGTGAATTCACAGGCATGCAGAGTCAGATCACAGTCCCTTACTGATCTCCTCTGCCTCCTGCTGCTTGAACGCATCCTCTCCTTATTTAGAATAAATTTAAAAACTAGGTGAAGCAGGAAAATGCTATAAGACAACAAAAATAAGTCCCACGTTTACTGAGCTTGTGATGAATGAAGCTTTGTGATAGAATAACACTTTTTTTGGGTAGGTTTTATTCATAGATGCTCCAATATTACAACTTACACAAGAACCCATTTCAGACCTGCACTCCTTACCATTAATCCTAAGATATCTGACAGTGTCTGCTTCATGGCCACAACAACAATCTTAACAGTTTGGACCTAATAACATTTAGGTATGACTTTCAGCACAAGTCTGAACTGCATGTATTAACAGATAGGAACACAATCTTTACAATATTGCATGGGTAGCAAATACTTTCTGTCATGGTTGTGGGTACGTCTGAATGAAGTCATGAGGGACATTAACATAAAAGTGACTTCTGTTTGAATGACAGAAAGCTTTAACAAACTGATTAAAGCTAGTAATGTTACATGCCCCATGTGTGAAGAGGGCTTTTGTTTTGTAAAAGACTATAGCAGACCACTAGTATATGTGTCTATATGCATAAATGTGTAAACACCACCCAAATGCGTTTTTTATCCTGACCTGTTGACAGGGGTCATGAGCTCTTTAAAAATGCAGGTGGGGCTATGTGGATGCCTGTCATCATTTGATCCTGGAGGATTTGGCACATGTCTCACACCACAAGGCTTAGGCCAAGGAACTAAGAACACTTCTTCTGTTGGTAGATCAAAGTTATCCAATCACTGAGAGCATATACATATGGATAGGGTCAGTCCTAGTCAATCAGAATGAGAACAGCAAAGAGTTATAATTCAGGGAATAAAGTTCCATAAGTTTGACAAGAGTTCTAGGAGTTGTCACAAACGTCTTCATTTACAACTAAAGAGAAAAAGGCTGAACTGTCGGGCTTCTGTGTGACTTTAAAATCAGACAGTCTGTTATTTTTTATCTGATCACTGTTGATTGAAATTCTATCAGATTATGTGCTTTTCTGCTCTGGACCCAGTATCTCTGTGCTGCAGATGAGGGGTCTAGCCTCTTAAGCTGGGGGCCTTTTGGCAATCTTGCATCAAGTCAAAGGCTTAGCTCATCTTTATTCCATCACCCTGTGGACTTTCATTTATTTCAAAGAGAGAAAGATGAGGCATTTTTAGGAAGATGGACAGCCTTTGGGACCTACCACAATGATAGAAATAGATTAGATATGTATTCC
>NW_018127976.1:4290615-4299436 GCF_001952655.1 Monopterus albus | reverse complement strand
GACAGTGGGGCAAAAATAAAACATTTTTTAGTATTCAGAGGAAATCAGCATATAATGGCCAATCTGCCATGATTTTTATGGCAATCAAACAAGCATATATACTATAGCCCTCTGCTGACATTAATTTCCTTTCCCACTTTACTCTCTCTTTACCATCATCATAAACATGTTCTCAGTTTTTTCTTTCTTCATCTCTCTCCTTCACTTTTGTTTTTATGTTCCCATATGCTTTATCACTGAATGCCTCAGTCCTCCCCTGTGGATACAGGGATAGGTCATGAATTCCCTTCTGTCCCCCTCATCCTCTCCCCCACCAGCTTGATAAGTGACAGCTGTGGGCTGGATGAAGACCTGATAATACCCTAGATTTGTCAAGCTCTGACTTCACCCATGTCCTCCTGTGAATGACTGTGGCGCCTTGACAGCTAAAAAAAGCCACTTCTGGATGGGGGTACTTGCTGTTACTGAGCTGTGTGTGGATATGTGTGTGCATGTATATTCATTCTTTCAGACTCCAAAGCAGCCCATATGGAGTCCCTGGGGGGTTCTAAGAGGCCATCATCTGGGATGTCTTCCTAGGCCACAATGGTGGCATGACTGGGTAGTGTGGGGCTCTGATTAACAAGGAAAAGAAGCACTACCAGAGTTGACAGGCTCTCCAACATGGCTGGGCCCTAGTGTACTGTTCATGTCTTGCTTCTCCAGTGTGAGAAATGAAGAAACAGATCTGCCGTGTATAGTGGAAAGGTGAAATACATACATTTGCTATCTCCTTTGCTATATGCTCAATGTTCATATTATATATGTATTTATAATTTTTAATCTTGTTTTAACACCACAAACCTAAGACACATTTCTTATTGGTTCCAGCTAGTGGGGTGAAAGTTGACCGATGTTATACAAAACCTAACTGTAGCTCTTCTCCTTGGCCACTCACTGGCTCTTTGCACTGAGTGTGTGATCTCTTGATCAAGATACCGGTATAGTCTTCTGCTATTGGCTGATTTGTTTAATAAATTACAGGAAGACTACCTGAGAACCTCTTTATTATTTCCACGACACTGTGAAGGGCACCACAGCCTTCCACTCGCTACGCTCTTTGTCCCTTTAGAAGCCTATACAAGTTACAATTTCAGTAGCCTCCATTTAACACAAACACAAGCAGCCTGCTACTCCACCTGGCCCAACTTCACTCTGAATTGCATTATTACCCGAAAGACACATTCTATAACCACCACTCTGTACAAATCACTACACTGTAAATATTTTATTCTTTCATTCTCTCTTCTGTCATTCTTCTGACTGCCAAAATACACATGCAATTGAGGGATTAGCCTGTCAACTGTCTGCATGAAGAGAGATGCTGTTTTATGGCTTTGGTTCCACTTTAATAAATCAAAGGCATTTTTGTTTGTGTGAAAAACAAGGTGAAACCACGCTAAATGGGAGAAATCATGGATACTATAGTGACAGGCTCAAGGGGCTTTCCTGAACTGTTTTCTTCTCGTGTATTGATTTGCTAAACTGAACAGCCAGTCAGAGTGGTCTGTCTCACCGACGGGGTCTGCCATTGATTTAACATGCTGAATCAGTCAAAAAGTCACCAACAAGATCCAACTAGTGCCAGTGGTGCAGGACATAACATAAACGCTCCGGACATTCACCCATGGACCAGCAGTGGCTGATGGCCAACTGCTCTACCACAGAGGCAGTAGTCGCTGTCCATTTCAAGTGAGTACAACTTAGAGTAGCCAAGTTGAAAAGTAATAAATAAATATATAAATACTTGACATGTAAAAGTGTGGTGCCTAAAAATGGAGTACATTAAGGTGTACTGTACTGTATAGTACACACACACACACACACACACACACACAAAAACACTCAACAAAATTAATTTAGCTATCTAGTCCAGCGCAACCCACTTTATATCCAACAGCAGCAACTCCTGTTTCTGTGCTGCTTCTCTGGGTGATGCTGTTTTCATACAATACTTCTCTTAAAATGAATAACAGACTATAAAAATGTTCTCCACCTCAACTGCTGGAAATTTATAGTTATTTTGCAGTTATTTTCTGGGAAGAAATGAGGCTCCTGAGTGACAGCTGCACCCTTCATAAAGAAAGAGATGAACTTTGAAGTTAAACCCCCTAATCCTAGCCCATTGATTCAGAGGTACTTGCTCACTCTGAGGAGAGAAAGTGAAACTTGGAGTATGGGTAGGAGTTCATAATGTATCCACACAGTCAGAAACACATACTCACAAATGCATGTGTACACATCAGAAGGATATGATGATGAATGAATGATGATGTAATGAGACAAAGCTGCACTGCATGCTGTTAGGTTATTTTGTGGATTCTTGCCTGTGACTTTTTGAATAAACCAGCACGGATATATTTTTTATATACTCAAGTGGTCTGAGTCGTCCCTCTGAGTTCCTGGTTTGAAAGAACCGGATGAGGCTTTATAATGGTTTTCAGCCTATAATGCTAATGATTAAATATGATCACGTTCAAACTTTGCAGGCACACATGCAGTTCTTTTTGCTGAATCATGCCCCAAACCTCCAATACAATATATCTTTTATTATCAAATAAGCCTATAAACTGTACATGAAAACACATGTGACAGCCAAAGTTTTATAAAAGGGTGAAAAAGTCCTTTTGAATACACACTTTTGGCCTCTGCCAGGTGCAATATTACAGCTGATTATGCAGTACAGAGGCATCTGATTGGTAAGGAGGGTGAAGTGTCAGGCTTAAATAAGGTGTGAAGGCACTCAGTTTAGAGAAATGTGGGGATATAATGTATGACTTTGTCCTTCAGTGTACTCTTATGGATCCTGAAGCCAAAATATTTTGTCTAAGTATAGGATGGCACCATGAAAAACTGAAAGTAGTTGCTGTTTTTTACATTGGGGTCCTCCAGTAAATGCCCAGAGAGACAGGTAAGCCACAGTGACAAGACAGCATCGCAGGTTTCTCTGTTTTGAGAATCAGCACTTAGACAGGAAGGAGCCAAGTGAATACTGAAAAGAGTTTGTTCTGCCCACTGTGGATGCCTCGAGTGCTTTGCCTCAAATGAATGAAATAATAGATGATAGATGCTAAACAACCTGCAAAATGAAAGAATGTAAACAATTTTAAAATTAAAGGGCAGCAAAACTATTACATTTACAGTAACATGTTTTAGAACTGCAAGTTATAAAAAGAGCAAATACAAACACTTTGTGTTTTCCAGGTTCCTTAGTCTGCCGTGGTTATAGTCCCACAGAAGCAGTTTTGCAGATAGCCCCAGCCCAGGTTCAGCTGAGCTCATTGCACATGTTAGGTTATTTTTTAGTTAGATAGATATTCAGAGATTTGTTGTCTATGAATGTTTAGTGCAGACTGCAGGCACTTCAAGGTTACAGGAAAACTGCTGTTAGTGTCAACTGTAATGCTAGTCTTAATATTTGTCTTACTGTGTAAGGTTATGTCCAATTGTTTTAGATACACACCACGAAAACAACAGTCACGCACCTTGACTTTTCCTCATGTTTTGGCTAAACGTTATGGCAGCTGCAAGGCTTGCTTATCAGGTGACGTCACGGTTCGACAGCCCAGAAAGGATTAATATTGTATAGCAATGCTTGGTTCGGGGTCTTCCTGCTTCCGGGCTGCTTTGGCAGGCTGGGGGTTTGGAAGATCTCTGGACTGGAAGTGTGGATTCTTGCCTGTGACTTTTTGAATAAACCAGCACGGATATATTTTTTATATACTCAAGTGGTCTGAGTCGTCCCTCTGAGTTCCTGGTTTGAAAGAACCGGATGAGGCTTTATAATGGTTTTCAGCCTATAATGCTAATGATTAAATATGATCACGTTCAAACTTTGCAGGCACACATGCAGTTCTTTTTGCTGAATCATGCCCCAAACCTCCAATACAATATATCTTTTATTATCAAATAAGCCTATAAACTGTACATGAAAACACATGTGACAGCCAAAGTTTTATAAAAGGGTGAAAAAGTCCTTTTGAATACACACTTTTGGCCTCTGCCAGGTGCAATATTACAGCTGATTATGCAGTACAGAGGCATCTGATTGGTAAGGAGGGTGAAGTGTCAGGCTTAAATAAGGTGTGAAGGCACTCAGTTTAGAGAAATGTGGGGATATAATGTATGACTTTGTCCTTCAGTGTACTCTTATGGATCCTGAAGCCAAAATATTTTGTCTAAGTATAGGATGGCACCATGAAAAACTGAAAGTAGTTGCTGTTTTTTACATTGGGGTCCTCCAGTAAATGCCCAGAGAGACAGGTAAGCCACAGTGACAAGACAGCATCGCAGGTTTCTCTGTTTTGAGAATCAGCACTTAGACAGGAAGGAGCCAAGTGAATACTGAAAAGAGTTTGTTCTGCCCACTGTGGATGCCTCGAGTGCTTTGCCTCAAATGAATGAAATAATAGATGATAGATGCTAAACAACCTGCAAAATGAAAGAATGTAAACAATTTTAAAATTAAAGGGCAGCAAAACTATTACATTTACAGTAACATGTTTTAGAACTGCAAGTTATAAAAAGAGCAAATACAAACACTTTGTGTTTTCCAGGTTCCTTAGTCTGCCGTGGTTATAGTCCCACAGAAGCAGTTTTGCAGATAGCCCCAGCCCAGGTTCAGCTGAGCTCATTGCACAGCTGTGTGACCCACAACCCCCTGTTAAACCTCTTTGTCTTACTTGACTTACTTCTTAACTTTTGCTCATATGCAGCTTATAAGAAAAGCGCAGATTTTTTAAGTACAGTGTACCAGCGTCAAAGCCAGACAGACTGTAAATAAGTAAGTCAAAGATGTATAGGTCATGGGGCGAATCTTTGCTCAGAACCAGAGAATGGGATGTTATACTGTATTATTTACATGACAAAATGTGGTGATGCCAGCCATTCGGTGTGCTATTCAAAACATCTCAAATTTCCAGTGGGGCTCTACAGTACCAAAGAAAATATCTCGCTGTGATTATACAATATTATAAAGACTGTAATGATGCAGGAGTTTGTTTATTTTCAATTTGAATTTAGATTTACTAATTAAGAATGTTTTACTCACCATATTATGTTGATTTGCAGGCATTTCAAAGTGAAACCATTCAGTGTTTCATTATGAAATTATTACCAGGCAGCATTTGACTTGGGAATGTCTGAATTTCAGATCCGTATCATCAGTGTATTGTAACTTTTCCAAAAAAAAAAAAAGCAGATGTGCTTTTTATTATGTGTACCGCATTCCACGAGTTCACCGTCTAATCACTGCAAATTGTTGTTCATGACCTTCTGTGATGGCTACAAACTAATGGTTTCATCTGGGGTAGAAGAAACTCATAAATAAAGTGATGTTATTGTATGTTTTGGAACAGGGATGGTAGTTTATAAAAATATACTAAATGGATTTAAACATTGTTATGGCCCTTTAATGCAAACAACATCCCTGCATGTGATTGAGCAGATAAATCACTCCAGATGCAGATACTGTATTCACATGCATCTAACACTGCTTTATTCATTTGCTATTCTAGTATGTTGCCAGAGTCACACACCATCACTGGCTATGAAAAACTAATATTAAATTTTAAAAGGGCAGAAGTAGTGCTGCTGTATCGGCTATATGTTACATATGTATTCAGAAATGTATCATTTGACATCTAGTGCATAATTTTCAGTGGCACTTTATTTCTGTACTGCGACATTCACTGGGCACATGCATTCTCATTTTAAAAAATCCCTTGTACTGTAGCAAATAACAAGCAGAGCAGATATTCTCTCTTTTATTGGGGCACTGAGGTCCCTCTGGTTCATTGTGGAAGGCCTACACCTGTAAAGTATCTCATTTACTCCAGCGTAACATCACATGATGCTGAATACAGACAATAGCTTTCCAAATGTCAGTGCCTGATGCTCAGCAGGTGAGTCACAAGCCAGCTGTAAATAATTCAAAGCAGCCTTGCATAGCCCTCTTCATTGTCCAATTCACAAGCAGCCCCCAAGTCTTCTCTTCTATGCCCCCATGCTGCTCCTACTACCTCTATACATAATTAACAAGAGAGGCACAGCAGGATGCCTGTCAGTCAGAGCCCAGCTAGAGCCAGAGCCACTTTAAACAATATAACAGCATTGATAGTGGATGAAATAAATCAGAATTAAAAAGATGGATTACAATCTTTATTCTTATTACTTGCTCCTGGTGCAGAGATGGATTACAATCTTTATTCTTATTATTTGCTCCTGGTGCCAGATTTAAGTGGTGAAGAGAAGGAAAAAGGCTGGGGGAGGGAGTGAGGGGATATTTGTTGGTGGTACTTCTAGGGGACGGATAGAGGTAGAGGACAAAAGGGGGGGACAAAAGGAGAAGAGGGGAGCCAATGTCCCTTTTCCCTCCCCCTCCTTACCACCACCTGTAGTGGCTGCTCTTCTCTGTTGCTTGTCCATTACTGGATTAAGTTTGAAAGCCAGAAAGAGGGAAGAAGGAGGTAGTGTGGTTTTGTGACTTTCAGTAATGGCCATGCAGATGGACAATAAAAAATAAACAAATAAATAAATAAATGAAGGTGGCAGCATCATTTCAGTTCTGGTTATCAGTGTTGTGCAATAATCAAGGGCTGTGAATATCAAGAGGTTGTTATATACGTTTAGTGACACATGAACCCCTTGCCGACTGGATTTTCAAGGCAGGGTTGGTGTGGCTTTATTTTTTTTCCACACTTTTTCCATCGTTGTGCCTCTGGTCCACCTCTGGTCTGCCTTTGGAGGTCGTGCCAGAGGCGAAAGGGGAGACGCGCTCTGTGTAGAAACGGTGAGCTGGCAGTCTGGAACTAAGTGCTATGTTTTGATGACATCATATATATGCGACACACTGATTACAGTTATTACTCATGACATTTGCACACATAGCAAGAAACATGCTAACCAATTTTGCATGAAGTGAATAAATGCTTGAAGAGCCAACAAAGCTACATCTGCACTTATCTTTCCTGGCATTGTTGTTTTGGTTTGTTGACTACCAGCGCAAAATTTACATCACAGTTGACGCAGAGCAATGTTGTGCTTCGCCTCGGGGCAGAATGCCAGCCTGCTGTTAGAATTCACAGGCTGGCTCGTGATTATACCGCCCTTAGCTTGATCTGTATGACCAGCACAAGGGAGAGACAGTGGAGACTCTTTTGGAATGGCAGTAGCATGGGATCTCAGTGTAAAAATGACTATGATAAGACAAACGAGTATCAGAGGTAAAACAACTAATTAATGTTCACATAACAGTGTTTGCAATGATTTGTCTTTTCTCTTTATACATGATGGCAAGAAATGATTTGATTGACAAACAGTTAAAATCAAATTTTATACTAAATAAAATCTGCTAAAAAAACAAACAAACAAAACAAAACTACAGTACCCTCAATCTAGTCAACTGTTTTTGTTAGGTGTTTAGAAATTATTTTTTCTTTTTATTCAACCTGTGTGTGCAAACATGATAATATATCAAATCTGCCAGTCATGGGTGTTTTTTACAGTGTTGTAGTGCTTGTCTACCAGTCCATAAAGTCCCAAACTCAAATCAGAAAGAGCTCTTGCAATTTCTATCACACATCAACTTCCAAAACCCTTACATATATTAATGTCCCTTTAACCTCTGACCCTCACATTCATGGTATCATTATCAACCCAGCTAGACATAATGTTGTCCTGTCGCCACCATGATCTATGGCCATAGTGGCTCTCTCCCATAAAATGCTGAAGCCACAAGCGAGCTTTGGTGCGGCTAACACTCAGTTTAATGTGAGCACACGTCCATCATCTACATAATATCAGGCATCAATCAAGCCCAGTCCCCTTTGACAGCTGGGAGCCCCATGAGCCTCAAACTCACTTCTATGACCACTGTACACACACAAACACACACAAACTCATTGGCTGTGATTATTATCCCAATTATCATGAGGACTGTGGGCCACCACTTCCCCGGTGACTGACATGCTAATCAGGAGCACTGGCAGTCAATAATCAAGGCACAGAAAAGGGCATCAGGTGCAGAAATGGTCATGTATAATTTTATCTTATAGTGTCAGTTGGTTTAAATTACTGTAATAACACCTAAAGGAAAAATGACAAGGCTTGAAGGGAACAAACTCCATATATAACACTAAACAGCAAGATTCGTTTTTGGTAAAGGATATCTATCTTGCTGATCTTGTGACCCAGATTCCATGTTTCAGCTACAGACCCACTCTATACATCAGGGAGGCCGCACTGCTGCTTCGGGGAAGGTAAAAGGAAGCAGCGTGTGTGTGATGAAATGCCGGGAGGGCTCTCAGGACATGTGCCAACTAGCTGGCTGATGTTCTCACCATCATCTTCAACCTCTCCCTCAGCCAGAGCATCGTTCTCACCTGCTTTAAGACCACAACCATCATCCCCCTTCCCAAGAAGAGCCCAATCACCTGCCTGAACGACTATTGCCCAGTGGCACTCACCCCAATTATTATGAAGTGTTTTGAGAGAGTGGTGCTGGCCCACATCCAGAGCAGTATACCGGACACCCTGGACCCCCTGCAGTATGCCTACCTGCCCAACAGGGCCACCTCAGGCGCCATCGCGGCTGCCCTCCACTATTCCCTGTCTCACCTGGAAAATGGAGACTCCTACATCAGGATACTCTTCATTGACTACAGCTCCCCCCTCAACACAGTTGTCCCCCATAAACTCACCCACCAACTGTCCACACTGGGTCTGCACCCCACCCTCTGTGACTGGCTCCTGGACTTTCTGACTGGCAGGCTCCAGACTGTCC
>NW_018127976.1:4279363-4290503 GCF_001952655.1 Monopterus albus | reverse complement strand
TCACTTGGACACTTAACACCACACAGCTGGTCAAGAAGGCCCAATGGTGGCTGTACTTCCTGAGGAGGCTGGGGAGGTTTGGCATGTCGCCTAAGATCCTTTGCAACTTCTACAGCTGCATCGTCGAGAGCATCTTGACCGATTGCATCACTGTCTGGTATGGCAGCACTACTGCTATGGGCTGCAAGCACCTGCAGAGAGTGGTAAAGACTGCGGAGAAGTTCATCAGGACTCCACTGCCCTCTCTGCAGAGCATTTACCACCACAGGTTGCATAGGAAAGCTGCCTCCATCTTCAAAAACCACACCCACCCCCAGCACGGACTGTGCATTCCCCTGCCCTCCGGTCGGAGGCTCAGAAGTGTGAAATGCAGGACCTCTAGACTGAAAAACTCTTTCTTTCCCTCTGCCGTCAGACTCCTAAACAGCTGACTCAGGATCTACCTCATGTAAATCCATCTGTACCGTTACATTTTGCACATGCACAATTGCACACTCACTGCTGACTATTTACACTCCACGGCTTGGCATAGGAAAGCTGCCTCCATCTTCAAAAACCACACCCACCCCCAGCACGGACTGTGCATTCCCCTGCCCTCCGGTCGGAGGCTCAGAAGTGTGAAATGCAGGACCTCTAGACTGAAAAACTCTTTCTTTCCCTCTGCCATCAGACTCCTAAACAGCTGACTCAGGATCTACCTCATGTAAATCCATCTGTACCGTTACATTTTGCACATGCACAATTGCACACTCACTGCTGACTATTTACACTCCACGGCTTGCACATAGCATATATTCTCTCTGCATTATATTGTGTGCTTGTTGTATTTTTATTTGCTTGCTTCACCTGCTGCTTTAAAGTGCCTTAGATTTGTGATTTTACTGCCTATTTAGATTTGTGTTATTGCTCATCTACTTTATATTTCACTTGTATTATGTGGCATTCATGTGGACGGCAAAGTAAAAATTTCATTGTACAGGGAAACAAGTTTACTAACTGTTAGGTTATTTTTTAGTTAGATAGATATTCAGAGATTTGTTGTCTAGGAATGTTAGTGCAGCCAGGATGTCTTCCTCAGGCTGTTAAATGCAAGGTTAGTTAAAAGCAGAGAAAGGCGGCAGTCAGGGACGAATGTTATTATGACGGTAAAAGTAACCATAATATTTGTCTTAATGTGTAATGTTATGTCAAATTGTTTTAGATACACACCACGAAAACAACAGCCACACACATTATTTTCTTCATGTTTTGTCTACTGCTCTGCTCAGCTGCCAAGCTGGCATATCAGGTGACGTCACGGTTCGACAGCCCAGAAATGATTAATATTGTATAGCAATGCTTGGTTCGGGGTCTTGCTGCTTCCGGGCTGCTTGGGCAGCCTGGGGTTGGAAGATCTCTGGACTTGGAGTGTTAATGCTTGCCTGTGACTCTTTGAATAAACCAGCACGGTTATATTTTTTATATACTCAAGTGGTCTGAGTCGTCCCTCGGAGTTCCTGGTTTGAAAGAACCGGACGAGGCTTTATAATGGAAGATAGCCTTTACTAACTGTGCATATGACAAATAAACACTTTGACCATTGACCTTTATCTTGACAAGATAAGATGATTTTAGGGATAATTTTTCATGCTAGAGATTTAGAGGGCCATAGATTTTCATTCTGTCCAGTGCCAAAAGCTATGAAGCCACCTGTGTCTCAGTGGTTATTTCTTTAAGCTAACATCAGTCCTATCTCGTTTCAGCAGGGATATGAATTTGAACCAGTGTAACTTAAGACAGGCCCTGAGCTTCAGTGAGCACAAAGAGATCTGATTATGTTTCTTCATGTCTTTTAGCAGACAGCTAATAGGTATAGCATTCTGTCATGAGGTCAAAAAGTTGGGTGTTTAGTCTTTCTATGCAGGTGACTGTTGGACTCCCACAAATGTGGGCTGTTATCACAAACCAGATCACAGTGTAATCTATTTGAATCCTTTGACTAAACTGCTTCTGAATCAGAACAAAAAAAAACACAGCTATGAAGAGGAAGTGAACGGAAGATAAGAGAAGAGCATCAAAAGTTTGACCTCAATAACAGAAATATATTTATTTAGCTTTTTCCACTGAGAGAAACTCATGTCTGGCATTGAGGAAAGGAAACATAGTTTCATGAAAGGAACATAGTTTTTTTTTTGGGAGGAATTTGGAGTGGATATAACTGTGATGAAAAAAGAGAGATACTGTAGGACTTCCCAAAAAATACCCTCTCTCTGCATATCTTTTATTTTATCTCATAACATAGCCCTTCCAGTTGGCAAGACTATATATGCTCATAGACAAAAACTATATAAGGAGACACATTTTGACTGTGGCACAGCAAAGCACTCAGCCAAGCTCCAAATGCACCTTGTAATGTCCAAGACAATTATTCAGGCCTGACTAGGTGGCTGACTTTGGCACTGGGGGGTTTGGACTGCACTCTAAGTAAAGGTAGCTGAGAAGCACTGATGAAAAAACATTGTCACCTTCAGGTGGTTTGAGGAATAAGTTAAAGAGATGACACCTGTGATAATACAGCCAGGGTTCTATTGTCCTGCCAGCACAGTGTCTGCATCGCCTCATTTGTAATTTTCCTTGGCACACATCTACTCTTTTTTGTACATTGGTGTGTTTCATATTTTTCTGCCATGAATAAATGAGCTTACGCTAAAGTATGAGGAGAGGTGCAATACCATGTGTATGCTACTTAGGCTGTGCGGTGCAATCTTGGTGCTTGTTTTGACCCAAAATAAGGAGAGAGATAACACCTGCTCAGACCCCCTCTTATCGCAATTGCAGGTGCATTTGCAATTTTCTGACAAGCACATAGACTGGGAAGCATGATATCAGGTCCCCAAATGTATTTTAATTGCCACACCAGTGTAAAATTAACCCTTAAATCCACAACTGTGCTGCTGAAATTCACGGAATAATTTACTGGGTATCATGAAATGTGTGATAATTTAGAAATATCATTTTTTGAAAGATAGGGATAAATAAACTAGTCCTCAGTGGCTATGGATATGAATATGGTCAAACAGTCTTTGAGCATGCCAGGACACACCATCCATGCTTACAGGATGCTGCCAGAGGTGATCTGCAGACAGTGTTTGAGAATCAAAATCCACATTAAAAATTTCACATAATAACACACGAAAGATAAATAACGAACACCCTGCAGACATCTCTATTAATCCTGTTATGGTTCCTTTCTTGCTCTTTAAAGGGGATGAGAGAGCTGGTTTGATTGGGCATAATTAAAGCCAGCCCTGACTCCACCTGCTCACCATGTATTCCTCCATCTAATAATGTATTTTGCCTCTCCTCCACAATGGGCCCAGTAATGCCTGACTGTGCATTGAAGTGCATTGCATCTGTGGTCACCAACATTGCAAAACATTGTTGAACGCCCATATATTCCTTGCGCCTGGAGATTAGACACCAGTTTAGCATAGTGCCCTACTGCAGGAAAATTGAGCCCCCAGAGTCTCAGACAAACAGAGGATTACCCTCTAGTGCTCATTAAGGAGACCAAGCGGCCATGGGTTGCCCACAGATGGCAGCCATGGCAGCTGATGTGTGAATGAATGTATCAGTGAGTTGAAACTAAATTAAGATACTGTCTGCCTGAATGCATACACACACACCTACTGTATGTGCATGCTTGTGTGTGGTAATTCCCCTTAACCTTCAGCACAGAGACAATCAGGGGTCATGGGAATAATGGAATTAAGTAAGAGTGTGTCCTTTCATTATAGGCCAGTGTTTGAAAAATTCTCAACAGAGCTGACAGCAAGAGAGGTCTTTAGTAATAGCTGATCTGCTGAGTTAACACATATCCTCCAGGTATGACACAACACACACACACACACACACATTTGAAATGAAGCAATAATTACCCTGCTGGTGACTGAGAACTGAGTGGCTATCTGAAGCACAATTAACTGGCTGTCCCCCTACACTAACTATAAGCAAATATCCCATTGTTTGCTATTATCTTTAGCATCCATTAATAACCTGAATACATAATTAAGAAATTAATTATGATACCCTAGTATAACCTCAGAAAATGAGATTATCACTATCTTTTGAATGTCCCTAGGTGAGCTGTGGTAAATTGCTAAGGACTATTAAAGACCAAACCCAAATTACAGAATGTGGAGCCATTAAAAATCACAATTCCCAACAGCTGTGCACTCTGTAGTAAAATGTACTTAGTAAGACAATTCAAAATGAATAAAGTGGATGTCTTCCAACCTCTTGAGTGCCTGGTGTTTCCAACTATTTTCAACAAAAAGCAGCTTGCTCAAAAAGTTGCTTGATGTCACGAAGTAATCTGCATATTAGTGGCATCACAATGTAACTACTGTATTTGCATAAGAGTCCTGCATGGGTCCAATTTTGAAAACCTGCACCTACCCCACACCTGCAAAGCTCTGTATCGGACCCGACCTATTACCCAGAGTTATTTCTAAATGAAAGAGAAACCTGAGCTGACCTGTTAACATAAGACCCATGACCCAACCCATACCCATAATTAAAACACACTTTAAGCTGCACAGTCACTTACTTTAAAATGCTTGAGAGTTGTGTTCTTGGAAAAGTATCTGTCAATGGACACAGCACCTGGGCTCTGCAGCTGTTCCCTTAGTATGGAAGTTCCTCACTTGCAGCTATCGAAAGCTAACATTTTTTGGTAATATTTGTGAGCATCAAAGCTGTTGATAATGCTGTCTTCACCACTAGCTATTTTTGCTTTTAGGTGATCTAGACTGACACACTGACATGTAGCCTACGTTGTTGTCTGATTGGCATGATGTTGAAAGGTCAAAGGTTGTGCCATAAGCCTTCACAATAAATGCACTGGTTACTTAGGCTTGATAAAATTATGCTGCTTTAGATGTTTAAAAGAAGCTGCACCTTTATTTTTTCAGTTTTAATATAAATTTTGTTTATTTCACTCACTACCCACCCACATTTATTCAATTTTTTACCGATGCCCATACCCATGAATTAATTAAAACATTTGCCCTGTTACACATAATTTTTTGCAAGTACCCTCGGCTTGGGTACAGGACTCTGATTCACATGTCTAACATTTTAAACTGTTAGGGTTGAAGGTAACTGTAAAATTGCTATCAGCACACCAATTAGCATCAACATTTACCTAATTTCAATAATTTAATGTAGACTGTCGGACAGACTGAAGTATCATGAAGAGAGATGATCTGAACATAAAATAAACTGACATTAATAAAATCGGTGTATTTTGGAGAATAAAGCAACATTTAATTTCAACATTTAACTTGAACAAAAGCAAAGACATAGCTCATAGACAGACAGGGCTCAGCGATTGGTTGTTTAGGCTTACAGCTCAGTTGCTCTGTTTCTCACTGCTGAATGGTTGACTAAACATGCTGCTGCCCTCCCCCACATACTGCTCACAGTCAGTTCAGAACAGTGACTCCAGTGACTCCGCTCACAATAAAGTCACTAGATCTGTCATTAGTCGCATTAAAAAAGCCACTAAACAGATTTTAAGTGATGTGAGTACACCTAGCAGGAGGATGGCAACACTGGAGGTGTCAGGTTATGTTGGTCCGGTTATGGTAGTGAATGCGTGTAGAACGAGACCTGTAAATAACATCTGTGATGATTGTGACCATGTAAGAATATGAAAAGTGATAGCTTTCCCTGGCAGTGTATTTGACAAGCTTAAGGAAATCTCCATGTGCCTGGCAAATTGATTTGGATCTCTGGTGGCTCTGCAAAGAAAAAGAGATCCTCTATCTTTCTCTCCCTCTCAATTTGCCACCCACATGCAAAAATTCAAAGAAGTGAGTGATGAGCTAGTAATGGGTAATAGTTTCTGTTTCTTGTTAAAGGTAGTGGGGGAGGTTGGCCAGGAACTGATAAATCATCATTAGTGTAGGTTAAAAACTGTTATCACCCTTAAACAGTTCTCCCACCTCCCCCTTTTCCACCAAAGCACTAGCAATGTCATCTTCTGAAGAAGACAGGGAGAAGGATAAGAGAGCAGGCTTTTGAAACTTCTGACAGTGCGACAGGGAGAGAAGGACACAAAATAGGTCAACTGGGAAAGACAAGATGAAAGACACTTAGAAACAAAAACCTCACACAAGAGAAAATATGGCGTCCAGCCTTCCGTCACCAATGATGTCTCAAGAACCTGAAAGCCTCTCTGTACACATCAGGACAGACTTCATATGACAAAAGAAATAAATTATTTGAAGTTCTATCTACACATTTATCATAGTCTAATCAAAACCAAGGCAAAAAAAAGTTGGCCTCAAAGGCCAGTTAATAGAGAAACCCAAAACTTATACCATATTTGGGGACCTTGTAAAGGATACTGAGGGGGAAACAGTGAGAGAAAGCATACTGATATATAAAAGAAAGGCAGCAACTTCAATGAGAGGAGAGTTGGAGATATTGGTTCTTGTTTTTTCCTTCTTTTAAGTCATCATCATCAGTATTTGTCTTATGTTTTTTTCTATCTGGACCTTGAGTCTGTAATAAAGTTTTTAATTGAAATGAATTAGTACGTTTGTGTAATTGGAAAATCCTTAGTATTCAATCATATCCTATAAAGATACAGTGTGTTATAAAACTGTTATATGGATTGATTCCATTCCTCTTCAGTACCTGCAGGTTTATGTGCTTGTATGTGTGTGAAACGCCTTTAATGTGTCTTTTGAGAGACACATGACATTTACATTTTTTGCTTTTATAAGTTTGCTATGCTGATTATATTTCTTCTTGCAGTTTAAGATGTGAAACTTAATAATTTCACTTCTGGCATATTGTGACATGTCTATAATCGCACAAAGCCATTACAGTATTTCCCAAGTGGGTGATTTCCAAATGAAAGCATATTTTCTAAATGTAGCATGAACTGGCTATGGCTCCAGTAAGTCCAATATTCTGTAGTAGTGTAATGGCAGCTTTGCATGACATGTGGTAATGGCTCGAAATGGAAATTTCTCTATAGGCACTTTCAGATTAATTTCCTGTGTAGATTTGGGGATAGACACACAGGAAAGGCTCACTGAGGACACGTTTGGTCTCTTTATCTAGGATAAAAGCAAGCAAAGATTATACAAAAGAATAATTGCAACACGTTGTGGTCACTGTGCCCTTTCAAGAAGAAAATCTCTGATAATGAACTCTTGACCTTTACTCTGTTCCCAGACAGACAGAGAAATAGAACCAAGTAAGTATAGTCAGGTCTCTCATTTAGCCTTTTATAACATAGTAACACATTCACATGTGCACAGAGGTGGCACATAGAAGGACATGTGTTCTCAGAGTGACACCTATTCACAAACTTTCAAACAAAAAAACCTTCGAGCTAAATGGATTAATGCACACAGTTCCATTGTCTCCACTCAATGAAATAATTAGCTTTATATAAATTGGGTTCTGTTGAAGATGTTTGAAGTTGGTTAATAGATAAGGCTGGGATTTTGCTATTTCCACAAATCTCATACAGATAGTTACAATATGTAGTAATTTTCAAAAACAATTTTTTTAGAAGAAACTCCAAAACTTAGCTTAATGGGGAGAGCTGCTGTTGAAGGCTCTTGTCAAACAGCCTGGCAGCAGTGCAGAGATGTTCCATTCTAAAGGTTTTTGACAGGGATAACACTCTAACCAGTCAGAGAAGGCCACTGTCAGGGGTAGGATCTCACAGCTGCCAATCAATATATGTGAACAAGCGTCAACTCTTTTGACATGAAGGCAAGCTAACAAGCTACTGATTTCAGTGTTAGCTTAGACAGCTACATGAAAAAGAAGGTGAAGAAATGAGAGTTTGAAGAGAAGTAGGGAAAAGAAACCAACACAACTAGATTTAGATCATAAGGGTATGGCTTTTGCCAGATGGAGAGAGTTGACAGAGAGGAAAGATTTACAAGTGGGTGCTGATTTCTTTCTGCTTGACTGGTTGAGAATTTATTATTTACAGTAGTATGATAATGATTCAAACCATTAGCCTTTGTAATGTGCTTGTAGCTAAATCATGCCAGAA
Source organism: Monopterus albus (assembly GCF_001952655.1). NCBI lineage: Eukaryota > Metazoa > Chordata > Actinopteri > Synbranchiformes > Synbranchidae > Monopterus > Monopterus albus. The sequence continues at coordinate 4,282,435 of NW_018127976.1, read as the reverse complement.
CATGTTCCAATGTGATTGTAACCACAGCTGGCCAAGCTATGGCTACTTTAATTATAATAATCAGACAGTTACATCCAGCTACACAGTTGGTCTGCTGCAGCCATCTAATTAATTTGTGAATGTGAATTACATTATTTTGATGCCCACTAGCTGAATGTGTTCTTTCTACTATCGGAACCTAACAAGAGCTATACCCCGTACTTCGCCCCGTATAATCTCCCGGATTGATGCGGACCATCCTGCTTTATTTTTCCACTGTATTTTCTCTGGATTTGTCTCTGTTTAGAAGAGGGAGGGGCTGCTCCTCTCACACACATAGCAGAGGGAGAACAGATGATGTGAAAGATCACACCATAGCACAACAATCAGCCAGTAACAAAGATTGTATAAACAGTTTATCAAACAGCTGTTGAACAAGCAAAACACAGACTTGTAGAAATGTGATGTCTTCACTGCTGTGTCCAAGGTCTACCCACTGAAGTCTCCATTTATATTTACAGTGCTTGTAACGCAGATGCTTACAAACAGGTCAATGGATGATACAGTCAAAATGGCACTGCATTACATCCTGCAGCACCTCACCTCCCCCAGGGACCTATGCACAGGTCCTCCTTTGGCTCCATGTTCAATACTATCATCCTGGACCTTTTTGGAGAGCACTCTTTATTTCTTTCCCAGTTTTCACAAACTGTGCCGGCTCCAAATGTGTCATATTCACCTGTGGTGTAGTGGAAGCTGCTATACAGTTGTGCTGTCTACTCTGCCATTATTTTAGTAGGCACCAGTTGAATGCTGCCCTATAAGTGTGAATTTCTCTCTGAACTGTGACACTGTGTGATAGTTTTGCGTTCACAATTGGTCAAATGGAGGGGCGAGCAGAGTGATTTTCAAATGTTTCCCATTTCACCTTTAAAATCAACTATTTTGTGTACTCACTAGAGTCCAGATCCTGGTTTAGAATGTTCCTCTGTGTTTCCAAAAATTGTAATAATCTGTACAAAGTCAAAGGTACGCACTAAATATGAACTCTCTCAGGGTGACTGACGACTACCTAGCCTCAGCCTCAGAATTCACAAGGCCATCTCTTCGATCACAGCTTCTAACGTTTGATTCGAACAGCTGCTGTGCCCTTGCCATTTCAGAACCATCTCATCCATTTACTCATAGATCAATGGGAAAGTTACTGAAAGGGTCCTTGGAACTGTGTCTCATCGAGCCTGGATGCTTTAACTGCTTTGATTGTGCATTCACTCCTCTCTTGCTCACCTAAGTTTGTCTCTGTCTTATCAGGGCCATCCTCCCTCACTTCCACTATTTGTTTATTGATATGGACTCTGAAACAAGTCTGTGACCCAAACCAGTGAGTCGTATTAAAGTTTCATGGCTGCTCTGGGAGGGTGTTTTGTTGGCTCGTGTTCTTTACAGTGTCATTCTGATTAACAAGTCCCATTGAAACAAAGCCACCTTATGAATAAATAAAGGATCTACCTGGACACTGCCAAGTTCCCTTTTAATTAAATGAAGTTGTATTAAAAAACCCAAAAGCATGATCAGAGGGGAGAAAAAACAGACTCTCCTTCTCATTCGGACATGAAAGTGAGGCAGGGATGATCGTAACATGTCGTTAAAAACCAGTGATTCTCGCTGAAGCTCCATATGAAAGTCAACACACTGGGAAATCAAACCCAAAGAAATGCAAGCATGGGGTTCAAAGCAAAGGATTCTTGGACTATATTGTTTTGGGCCTTTCTCATGCCTGCGCACATGCATACAAACACACACATACACTTGCATACACACACCCATTCTTTTCAGGATTTACTTACCATTGAAAGCCCTCCAAAGAGAAGTAATAAAATAAAGATGTCAGTAGATGGAATTTAAAAGGAGTGCAAAACAGTAAAAATCTGATTTATGGAGCTCAGGCTGGGTTGCTATGGGGTTCTTGTACTATGGTAACCCAGTAAACGGTAAGGTCGAAGGTGTGGTTGAATAAGGAGCCATAGAATGGGGGGAAAGAAAGGAGACTTTTAACCTCTTGCTGTTCACATCTTTTCATCAAACCTTGAGTCTTTATTAGGCTAAGGCATAAAGGCTGAGTTTCAATAAAGAGGTCAAAGTCCTCTTCATAAATTACAAAGGCCTGTCTTACTGTTTTCATTCAGGCCAGATCTACTTGTGTTGTGAATGAGACGAAGATTTAAAGGCAACAAGTTCATGATTCTAACTATAAGAAAAGGCTTTTTATACACATTTTGTCTTTCTGTTGCTCTCTCTATCCATTCCCACCACTGCTCCCTGCTTCTTTCCTTCTTCCATCTCTCCACTGTCTTTTATTGGTAGTCCACTGCTGTGCAGCACTTCATTCAGCCAGCCAGCCTATGTGACACTTCTGAGACCCACCATGGTTATTGCTGCCTCAGTGTGTTGTTGTGTTTTGTCTGTGGGAGCTGTCCTGTGCAGTGCTGCTGTGTCTGGGGCCAAGGCCCTTTCCCATTGTCTACCACCATATGGAAACCAGTACCAACATGGAGATAAGCCGGTCCTTATGCTGTTGCCTAATGTTCTAAGGCACCCAGCTGGCATGCAGAAATAATTATTTTCCCAATGCCCAGGCCAACTCTGTCTCATCTTTGTGTGCTGAGGGTGAAGGGGGGTCACTTTGAAGTGCTGGGGGAGTCACTGTGGAAGAGGGTCCTGCACTGAGAGGCTGGCCTCATGCTGCCTCATGCAGTGTATATTAGGTTGTGTATTTTGATTTTTGATTTGATTTATTCTCTCAAACATGTAACAACAGTCAATATGTCAACACATATAATTTCACACATATCCACAAATGCATTATCAATTTGCTTATACCTAGTACATGCTTGAATGGAGTAGGAAGAAGTTAGGCTTATCTAGTCCTACCCCATAACATTATCTTACCATCATTGGTTTGCAAGCAGTATTTCTACATAGATAATTTTGTTCTACACCACGCTAGTGATATACTAAAAAATATTACAGACTGTTAACATTTTTACATAATTACATACTTTGATAATTATCTTCTACATCACACAAGTAGAA
>NW_018127976.1:4275873-4276528 GCF_001952655.1 Monopterus albus | reverse complement strand
TTATATTAAAAGAATGTGTAAGACTACAGAGATAATGTTTTATACTCTGAAAGTTTGTGTATAGACTTCTGCTATTAAAGTGAATTAGTGATAATTTGTTTTCAGTCTTGACATTGCTGTTAAACTGCTCATCCATGTAATACTTGCAGTTATTTTCAAAGTTCTTGAAAAAGTTTTTTTCAGGGTCAAAGCCATCGTCTGGTTCATGATAATAAATTTCAGTGTCTCCAAATGTGTTCAGTTCCAGATCCAGTCCCTCAAAAACTATTAACTTCTGTAACAAATCAGTTGCCTCATTTCATCCATGGGTCATGCTTATTGATGGTTCCAAAGCTCATCTGCCATCACAGATATCAAAATACCTGAATGTTTCTTCAGACCGCTGAGGGTCCAGCGGCCCCTTCATACTCTCCTTGCCTCGGCGTGCTGGTAATGGGTCCAGGATTCTGGTTCCGAGGTCGGGTCACCAGTTTGTCGTATCGCAGAAACACGATTTTTCCTCTCTCCCTAGCCGCTCTTAACATCGGCATCAACTCTCTTCTTCTCTTCCTCACAGACTCCGGGTAATCTTCATTGATGTAAATATTAGTTCCCTTAAGCTTCTTTGCTTGCTGCAGAATGTTTGTCTTATCTTTCTCCTTCATCAACTTAACCA
>NW_018127976.1:4246622-4275854 GCF_001952655.1 Monopterus albus | reverse complement strand
TCCGCTTCCGTCCAGCTTTCTCCAGCTGACTCCTTGATTCCCTTGAAGATCAGGTTTTTTTGCTTGGACTGTGCTTCCAATTGCTCCATTTTATACGTAATAGTTATTAGACTCTCTCTCACAGGTTTTGTAGACGTCCCGCCTAGTGTCTTCGGCAATTTTTTCCTGCACCCCCACGGCTGCTTTAATCGCGTCCACATCTCGCTGGGTAAACTGCAAACTCGTTTTTATCTCCTGTATTTCTTTGGTCATGTCGTCGAGTCTCTTGTTATTTGTCTCCATAGAAGCTTTCTTGCTGTTGGCACATAAGTGCGGTGTACATCAGCTTCTGCTGATTCAACATCTCAGCTACTTGCGCCGCTGAAATAGAATCTTCTTCAGCCTCAACATCCTCACTCGCTTCTGGTTTTTTAGCTCTTTTCCCTCTTGGAGGCATTTTAATAGTTGTAGAATTTGTTCAAAAACTTGACAATGTAGAAGATGTGAAAAATCGTAGAACAGACAAGAGGAGCAGTAAAGATGTCTGCTCTCGCCGCAACCCGGAAGAAATCTAAGGATTTCTGTAGAAAGCCAATAGATGGTCTATAAATCTTGTTGATGATTCAAAATTTAGCTACTGACAAGTACATTAGTGGAATCTTATATATGAACTCAAATACTAAGTACATTTTATTCAAATATTCCTTTTGCATGAAATTGGCTAAAACATAAAATATGCTATAGAAAACATAATTGCTTCAAGTTGGGGTAATGGTAATGCATCATTGATGCCCCCTGGATAATTGTAGACTCTTTTCATAAGTTATATTATTTCTTAAAATGGGTATATTAACAATAAAGTTATTATATAAAAGAGCATTTCAGTTATGCAATTAACTAAATACTTGTTGTTTCTTATTTTAAGTTGCTTACAGCCACTGTTCTCTAGAAAGGTGCAACTTGCTAACATTGACAACCCACCATTTAAGCCTGCAATGGGTAAATAATTGATATGTAAAAGATTTTGTGTGGTGTTTTACATTAGCAAATGTTGGATGCACTGGAGTGCCTGAAAGGGACAGTTCAGAGAAAGTTAGAAAAATTGAGAGACTAAATATATGAATATGGTGCTCAAAGGTTTGGGGCTTGTTAGAGTAGGCCTAAGGAACAATAGTAGTAGAGGTAGCAAGATCAAGGTAAGGACTTTTTGGGTCACTACCAAAGATTCAGACCTAGCCTAAGCTGTACTGAAACAAACATGCAGAGGCACAAACCTGGTGAAAATGTGATTTTCTCTTGCCTAAATTTCTGCAGCTTTTGAATGGAAATATGTGACTGCCTGGTGAACCTAGGCCAGTGAGGCCAGCAACATCAGCTTAGCCTAAGCATTGACATCACAATATAGATAGGAGGCTGGCTCAAGCTGCTGAGTATTTACTCATTGATAGAAGTTAAAAGCAGCTTTAAGGTACAGGAAAATAAGAAATAGGAAACATAATTCAAACCAGTGGTGTTTATGTTAACCCCCACAATCTCTGGTGCTTTTTTTTTGAAGGATGTATGAAAAACCAAGGAAAAGATCCAAATTTTGCTTTGTTTAGCATAGAGTGTAGGAAGAGGTTGATTGTGCTGATGACTATGACACCAAAGTGGAAGGACATGAAAATGCCTGTTAGCTGTAATAAGATAAGTTACTATAATATTTGTCATCAATAAATTAAACACTATAAAAGTATACTTACAAATGTGCAGCTATGTGAAGCAATCACATTAACTTTAAGTTCTGAAACAGAAGCTAGTATGTAAACTGTAGGCATCATTAGTGCCAAATGGTCTGCATCTTATCTGCTTCTTCTTTCTTTCTCTCCCTGTGGGGAAACAACAAAAGGCTGATGAGGATGTTGTTGATTCCTCCCTAAAGATATGCATTCTTACTGAATATCGCAGGAGCTTTGGGTGCTCAGATCACTTTAAAATCTTTATTTTACTGTGTCCTTCAGCTTCAAGACTAAAGCTCCAAAGTCCTCTATTTGATACGTGCATATTCTATCCTTTATTGCCTAAGGTGTTATATGGAGGGTTAAGTCATTACGATGCTGAAACTGTAGCTAAAATTGTACACTTCAAGAAATCACTTTCTGACTTGTCGACCTGAAAGAAAAGAAAACAGTGCACACCTTGGTGGAGTAATGAAAGGAATAGAGGGTGGATTTGAAAAGATTAGCCTGCCAGCACTTACATTTAAACGCCTCTATCTGGCCCTGCTTCACTTTATCATACAGAAAATGTTGAGAACTTAAAAATAGGGAACAGCAGGGTTGATTAGAGTGGGGCTGGGGATTAAGTCAGAGCAAAGGCGCTTTGAGTTATTTAAATCTGCCCCCTGTGCCACAATACAAAGCCATTCCTGGGAAGGTGCATCACGACTTATTACAATGGACTGAAATAAAAGGCAGAATAAAAATAACCACATAAGTGAACTGACCACCTGCTACTCGGCACTGGTCATTAGCTTAACACTGTTCATTTAACGGCTTCAGAACAAGAAGTGGTGGACTGGATTGTCCTGTGTTGGCAGGTGTGGAGCTATAAAGCTGACAGGGTCTACTTTTAATTAGGGACATCTCTGTGAGGGGTCACTCAGTAATGAAGAGGTGGCACAGTGAACAGGGTTTGTGATAAGTCTGATTTAATGTCACCTTGAAAACAAAAGAAGACAAAAAGCAGAGCTGCATACCATAAATACCGCTTAGATTTATAAAGATAAACTGCAACGGGCAAACCACTCTTTAAACATTAAAGAATCCTAAAAGTCTAGGCTTGTTGCTATTCATGTGCTCCCATCCTTAGTGACTGTCTCTTGTGTATCTTTTGCCTTACCAAGCCAAGCAAAAACTAAAAGACAGGCTAGCACTGCCACCAAAAGAAACAGCGGGAACACTGACCTTCTCCTTGCCATTACATCCCCCCACAAAAGAAAAAATGGTTGCTGTGTTTTGATAGCTACACTAGTTGGATATATGCTATAAGTCACTGTGTGTGTGCATGACTTTATTACATTGTGCAGACCATTTATTTATTTATTAATTTATTTGATGATCATTGTGAGCACATCTTGGTGTTGTGGGGACATTTTAGTCAGTCCTCACATGCATTATGTCAGTCAGTGTCGTCACAACTATAGTAAGCCATGGATGTCTGTGTGTGTGTGCATGTGAGTGAGAGAGAAGGAAAAAATGTGAGACAGAAAAAGGAAATGGCTTGGTGTCTCAGCAGGGGGCCAGAGGCATCAAAGACAATCCCAAAGCCACTCATCTCCCTCCACTGATGAGACACCGCAGTCACACTTGCTAATGCTCAGAAATGTGAAATGGTGTGTGTGTGTGTGAGCATTTTTTTCTTAAAATCCATTGAACAAAATGACTTCTTAGTGTGTCTGACCTCCATCTGTTGGTTGGTACTCATGCCATATTTGTTTTTACTCCATCTGCTAAGAATCAACGACTGTAATCCTGTTGAAATGGGCAGCATCACAGGCCCGCTTACAAGAGGAAATGTGTAAATATGATTCTGTGTTTTTGTATGAAAAGATTTGTAGGTGTGTGTTTGAACATCAAGGAACTGACTTTATCTCTAACAGCTGGCTTCCCCACCTTCTGTCTGTTAACCCACAGTTTCAGTTACACATTCTTGGTATCTTTGACAGAGGTTCCAGCAGCTTCTCAGCAGACTGCTCAGTCCACAAAACAAGGCTCTACTCTGAGTTTATGTCCAGTGTGGGCTTCTGCTTTTAGGAGATGGAATTATTAGATATTAGTAATTGTTAGACCTTAATGTGTTAGTAATGCAATTTAGTAAGATTCAAAGTCTGCTCTAGTCTGTTTTGTTTCAAGGTTAGCAGACAGAATGTTGATTCTGAAAAGTGAACCATGGCACCAATTGTTTTCTTGTATTAAATCTTGTGTTAGAATATTATGTCTGAATGAATGTCTTAGCTATGCACGACGTGACAACATACACACACATTGAGATTCTTCATTTTGTTATGACTAGGTAAAACGCAGTGGCTCCAAGCATGTGGAGCTCTAGATAAGAGATGGAGTCTGTGGACTGACTTCATCTGGGGTTCTATAATCTTTTTGTGTAAGGGGTTAGCCCAAAACTTATAAATGTATTAGGCTTTGTGTGGCCAGGAACTCCTTTCTCCAGCAGCCAGCGTGTGTGTCTCTGGCAGAGGGAGCAATAAATAAATCAGATTTAAAAAAAATCAGCACTAAATGAAGAAAGACAGATTCTTATTCAGAACTGTACAATTAAAGAACTGGGGTATTACAGAATTCATATAACTCTTTTCTTTTCTGATTCTGCCACCTTGATCGTACCCTGTAGAGACTTAAGTCACTCAGTGCTCCAAATATCGAAATCTACCAACAGAAGTTTTTTTTATCTTAGAGTTTTCCTGCCATGAATGAATGCGCTTACGCTGAGGTGTGAGGAGAGATGCAGTTGAGGCTGTGTGTATGTTAATTAGGCAGCGCAGTGCAATTTTGGTGCCCGTTTTGACCCAAAATGTGTAATAAATTATAAAAAATATATATTTTTGAATGAAATACATAAACAAGTCCTCAGTATATGGCTATAGATATGAATATGGTCAAACAGTGTCAAGACACCCTGTCAGCCATTACAGGATGCAGCTAGAGGTGAACTGCAGTCAGTCTTTGGAATTCCAAATCCATGTTATGAATTGAAAGTAGCTCATGAGTCAAGATAAATAACAAATATCCTTGGGTGTAACAGGTCCGCTCTCATTCTGGGTGGTACCTGCACAGGGAGCCTCCATGGTCTGTCTTTGAAATGAGCCATGCTGATTTGAAAAATATGCATCTTATAACCTCAGGTCAGTGGGGGTGTGGAAGAAGTGGGGTCTAGATTTTAACAGCAGTGGCCACAGAGGGAAAGCAATAACCACAAGGCCTGAAGATAGCAATGTTGGGGTGGGGTGGGGTTAGTACAGCAGGGAACTTTAACAAGTTTAACCTTTAACCTTTAAGTGCACTAACATTTCAGCAGTCAGCAACTTCTCAGCAATCAGCATCTTTTCAGCAGCGTATCAGCTCTCCCAAAGTAATTTTCCTAGAAATGATCTTTTCTAGTTTTATTGTATTATTAAAAAAAAAAAAAAAGTAAAGCACACTGGATGCAGCATTGAGTAAATGATACTATATAACTGCTGCTGGTTACAGGATCAGAGACTTTCTATCTTCCATGCACAAAAGCTGGTCAGTGATATTAACAGACTGCTGAGTGAATATTGTCATCACACTTTATGAAGGAAGTACATAACTGGTAGGAGAAGAAGATACAGAGCAAGAATCTTTCCTCATATACTTCTTTACCCTGACATCAGTGACATTGGTCGGACAGTTTTCCATCCTGCTCTTTAAAGGGGATGAGAGGAGCTGGTTTGGGGAGGCGACAGTGGAGCAGTGGGTAGAGCAGAGCAGAAGGGGATACTAGATAAGAGAGAGGATTTTTAAATACACATGCATGAGGCTTAAATCCCTGATTTGTGTCTAGGCATTATTTCTTGTCATATTCTGTTTTGAGCTATTGAAATTAATCTTGTCTCTCATAGCTGCATGGTATTTAGACAATAATCCACACTTAATGATTATTTTTTACTTTATTTTTGTTTTTTAAATATACTGTACTGCTATATGTCAAATATGAGTAGGGTGCAATGGCTCAACCTCAAGTTGCTGCCTACACTGTAACAATATAACACATGTAAATCAAAACATTATTATTCTATTTAAGACATCTGGGCCAAAACCATTGGGTTTTAGAAAGTATTGACAGGCGACAGTAGTGCGGTGGTTAGAGCAGTCGTCTCCCAACCGGAAGGTTGAAGGTTTGAACCTCGGTGCCTGCAGACCACATGTCGAAGTGTCCTTGGGCAAGACACTGAACACCCCTGTTGCCCCCCAATAGTTAGAGACATCTGTTGAGTTGGCACCGCAGATGGCTGCCATTGATTCTGTAGCAGAAACAAATTCCTTGTGTGTAACATACTTGGCCAATAAAGGTGATTATCCTTATTATTATCCTTGTCCTTGATTGGACATACCTAAAGCCAGCCCCACTCCACCTAAAAAAACAGGCTTTAGGTCACAGCTACAATTTTAAAGCATGAGTACGCAGGCCAAAATGCCAGTAGTGTAGACAGTGGTACCGTTTAATATAGCAGCTTATCAGTTGTGTAATGTGCACATCTCAAAAACACAACTGAGTCCACTTAAATACAGGACTGTAGTTCTACTTATGAAATGGAATTGATCAGCCTGATTCTGCCAATACTGATCCTGTGAAACATGGCCAGATCAGCTCCAATACCAATGCTTATTATAAGATCGGGACTTCTTTCTATAGTTTGTCATTTTGGGAAGTGTCACAAAGTCCCAATTGAAAGATTAACATGTTTGAACTAATTTTACTATTTTACTATATTTTTCCTTTCTCTTACCTAGTTTGACAACATCTGACATGCTATGTGGTTTTAAAGCAGACAGACATAGGCCCTGCTAGGTTTTTTGTTTAGATTATCAATATTAGCTATCATTCTATGATGAGTCCAAATACAGTCAAACCTTTAATAAACACACAATTATTACTTTATTGTATTTTTTATCAGTTAATGGTATTTATCAAAAGGGACTTATTTATTTACAACCCCAAATCAGAAAAAGTTGGGACAGTATGTAAAATCAAAATTTAAACTGAAAATAGTGATGTATAAATCATCTGTGTCCTGTATTACATTGAAAACAATACAGCAGCACATTATTTGATGTGACACCATCAATTTTATTCTTTGTTCAAAATAAACACTAATTTCAATTCTGATTCCTGAATCACATTCCAAAAAAGTTGTGAGAGTTGCATTTCAGGGCCAGTAATGAGGTAAAACAATAAAATGATGACTCAATTTGAAACAGGTGATATCCACAGTTGACTGCATCATGATTTGGTACAGAAGTGGCATCCAGGAAGGCCGAGCCCTTTAGGAGCAAAGATGGGCTGAGAACCGCCAGTTTGCCAACATATGTGTGAGAAATTTATTGAAATGTTTAAAAACAATGTTCCTCAAAGAAAGACAGGAAGGGATTTGGATACGTCACCCTCTACGATGCAGAACATAATTAAAAAATTCCAGGAATCTGGAGGGATTTCACTGCATAAAGGGCACAAGCCTAAGCTGGATGACCGTGATCTCCGATCCCTCAGATGGCACCACATCAAGAATCGTCACTCTTCTATAAGCGATATAACCACATGGGCCCAGGATGACTTTGGCACACCTGTGTCAGGCACTACAATACGTAGTTACATCCAGAAATGCTGCTTAAAACTGTACTGTGCCAAAAGGAAGCCCTATGTCAACAGTGTCCAGAAATGCATTTGACTGCTCGAGCTTGGAGGCATCTGGGATGAAGCATCACACAGTGGAAATGTGTATTGTGGTCAGACGAATCAGTATTTCAGGTCTTTTATGGAAGGAATGGACCATAGACAAAAGGACCAGCCAGACTGTTCCCAGCAACAAGTCCAAAAGCTGTCACTTCTGTGACGGCTCCATTAATGCTGAACAATAATAAGAATAATCACCTTTATTTGGCCAAGTATGTTAGACACAAGGAATTTGTTTCCGGTACAGAACCGAGGCAGCCATCTGCGGTGCCAACTCAGCCAATGGCTCTAACCATCGGGGGCAACTTGCAGGTTCTTGCCCAAGGACACTTTGACACGTGGACTGCCGGCACCAAGATTCAAACCTCCGACCCTACAGTTGGAAGATCACTGCTCTACCCACTGAACCACGGTCGCCCCCAGTCCCAAAGCAGTTTCCATACCAGAACTGTCAAGATGACATTTTCTCCAGGGATGCCCATGCATATTTCAACAAGACAATGCAAAACCTCAGAGTGCACACATTACCAAGTCTGTGGAGGAAAAGGGTGTGAGTGCTGGACTGACCTGCCTGCAGTCCCCACTTCTCCCCAATCGAGAATGTGTGGCACATTTTAAAACATAAATTGTGTCAACAAAGACCCAGGACTGTTGGGGACCTTAAGACTTGTTTGCAGGAAGAATGGCACAAATTACACCTGACACATTTAATCACTTGGTGTCCTCAGTTCCTAAATGTCTTTTAAGTGTTGTGAAAAGGAAAGGCAAAATCACATTGTGGTAAATGCTTTACTGTCCCAATTTGATTTTGGAATGTGTTGCAGGCATCAGAATTGAAGTGAGTGTTTATTTTGCACAAAGAATAAAATTAATGAAGTATTACATGAAATAATGTGCTACTGCCTTGTTTTCAATGTAATAAAGGGCACAGGTGATTTACAAATCACTATTTTCAGTTTTAATTTTGATTTTACATAACATCCCAACTTTTTTTGATTTGGGATTGTAAGTCAGTTTCCACATTTATATCAATGAGGCTAAGCTAAATAGCAGAAATATAATGCAGAGCAGATCAGCAACAGGACAAACTACAGCCTCCTATACAATCAAACAGTTGAATCAACACCTCTCTGAAACAGACTGAACAAAAACTGCAGGACGTTTGATTACAGGCCATTACATAATCATGAGCCAGAAACGCTGTGAACAAGGAGCTTACATTGTTAGGCACACGGTGCAGTATAAAATTTAAGTTACAAAGTAAAAGAGCCTACTTTGCGCCAACACACATGACTTTACAACAACTGCAATGATATTATGTAACATTATGCTAAGTCCAGATTCACTTAGCTAACTTTCAGACTGTCTGCAGCTCTGACCTCTTAGTGAGTTTTCAGGTTGAAGGTGGTCAACCCAGTCATTTGTCTTTAACCCACTTTCTTTGCTGGAGGCACTGTTTGTTTTGAAATCTCTATATATCCAAAGGTTACAACATATCGATCTCATCTCCAGCACAAGTTGGCACATGCCAGTAGCTGGCAGACACATGCTGTGATGCATTAAGGGATTAAAGAAAGTTGTATTGATAGACTCTTAATATTCATAAGTATGAGTCAATTTTAGAGTCAGTTAGGTACATAAGTAGCAGTCAAGTTGGAAGTCTATTAATGTTGGAATCGTATGCAACTCAAGTACGAGACGCCAACTGGAGTGCCCATTGCTGCCACACAGACACAGACAACACACTTACACACACACACACACACTCACACACATTGTCTGAGTGGCAAACCCTGCTTGACATTTCACCAGTCCTGAGAGGTCTGGCAAATGAAAAGATTAGTGTGATAGCCTCTAAGTTCAAGCGAATGGATAATTTGGATGTGATGTTGTTGCCAAATCATGTTTAGAATCTCAGTCTAATGGCTTAAAAGAGCAGTGTTAGCCCTTATAGTTGTTCAAAGGTTTGCATAATAAAATCTACAATATATTCAGGTTTAAACAGAATTTACCTTTGTAGGAGAGACCTGCACAGCATTGCCATAAAGCATAGATATGATTTATGGCAAATGATATATTTCAATTATTCAAAAAAATTATAATAACAACATAATAAACCATTTTTGTATTCACAGCAGTGAAACACAACCACAAAGATGTGTCATTCCTTACTGGTGAGCAAACACGGATCCACCTTTGTGAGTATTTACTGTCAGGGTCATATCCCTGGCTGAAGATACACCTACACCAGAGTTACACCGGGTGCCATTTCTTTAATTCAGCGCGCTATAAGTGAGAGTCTTTAGCTGATTGGCTCAATTGATCACACATGGCAGTATGGAAATCTGTCACCGAACAGCCCACCATTGACTAAAACATATGGGAGGGATTGCACAAGCATTGGTGGAAATAAATCGTGTTAAAATTATGTTGTGATGCAAGGCCTTGAGTGCATATTGATTCGTAATTATTTGTATTAACAGTGGTGAGGGAGGGACAATGCCATCCATTACTGTGCGAAAATAGGCAGGAAGATCAATGTGACTGGAATAAGGATTGTGGTGAAAAGCAGGGTGGCCATTCCTTTGTCAAAGGCAATTATTAACCTGAGCAGAAGAGAAAGTGCTCTCCGCCATGGCCAAGGCTTGCTTTTACAAAGCTGATGGTAAATTACATTCCATTCACAGAGGAAAAATTGACCTCACTGCTCTTGTGGTGGCACAGGCAGCGATGTAATAATTGTGTCTCTGGATGGCAATCATCCATCGCTTTCCCTCCTTTTCTCTTTTGTCTGTCTTTTTCTCTGTGCCACTGACATCTTGTCACTTGTAGTTTGATTTTGACTTTTGATTTGACTTTTCAGAGGAAAATCAGATCATAATAACAAGGCTGAAGTACTCACAATCCACACACATAAGAATGATGTGAAGTCAGGCTTACCTAGTGCTGTGGTTGCAATGTCAAGGTTGAAAATAGACAAAAATGGGACTCACATTAGGACTCACACAGAGCCACAGTAGCTAGATAAAATGTTTATAATGGTCTGCTCTGAGATATTATAAAAAATCCTGTACATTTGGTATGAATATGGAGCATTAAATGACTCGCTGTGTCATGCTTGATGTGTCATTAATAAAAGCACTGATTTTCCCATCATGAAGACCAAATAAAGAATGTTCTGCACAAGGGTCCGCACAGATAAAGATGTCAAGGTAACAGCTGTAGATTTAAATAGTACAAATACTGTGCAATAATATACAGTAATGTAATGCATTAAGTACAAGACAATTTAATTCAAAACTAAGTCAAAAGCAGATCGGTAGACAAGACATTACTTAATCTAACTGCTCCCAGTTTCTACTAACTTCCCTATTTAACAATGACATCAAGCAGTAAAAACAGTTGTATTCTGGAATTGATAGGCGGTCTCGCCTACAAAGTGACAGTGGTATGTCTGAGAGAGTGTGATGTTAAAGAGGCTTCTCTGTCCACAAATACTGATGAGAGCATTAATGTACAATGCCTTATCTGGAGCCTCAAGTGCAGGGGTTTTAGTGCTTTAAATTCAGAATCAAAGAAGTGTTTGCTTACAAGGTTAGTCAAGTTATAGACATGACAGGGTTAGTGTAATGGTTATGTTAGTAGGTGATGTAGTGTTATCTATATTATGGATTCTCAAACTTAATATTCAAAGGTCCAAATCTGGTTTCTTCTCAAGGTCAAGGGTCCAGAATGACTGGTGATAAGCAAATTACTTTTATTAAACGTATAACTTACAAGCAATGTACATTGAGTGGCCACTTTATTAAGTACACCTGTACAATTGTATGCACTTCAATACAAACATTTGTGTTTATGAAGCTCAAAATCTTTCAGTTTTTGGTGAAATTGTCATAAATGTATAAACTCAATTATATGTTTATTACTGAGGTCATAGTTAAAGGTGAATATAACTCACCTTCAGTGAGTGTACATTTAAGGCAGGCTGAGACAAAATACATTCAAGCCTAGTGGAGAAAAATGCCACTGTTTGACTGTCTGAGGCCTCAGTAGCTCTGTGTCATAAATCTCACAACAACTTGTTTGCTGATTCATATGAAGATTTTAACTGTCAAAGTGCTCACCTCTGTATTCTCATTCTCTGGTGCAACTCAAACCCCAGGGCCTCGTGCTGGACTGGGGCAAAATGAACTATTATATCTCTGTCCACTTGTCTTTGAAAACTTGGTTTTCTTGTTCAACTTTTCTTTTCTTTGCACATTTGGATAGTGACATTCTCACCGCATTGGCGACATAATGTACACTGACAGAAGACGCTGAAGTCTTACTTTCTCATGCCCGAAGGACAGCACATGAATGCCTGGTAGCCATTAGCTAACTTGTTAATTTTGAACAGGTGCCTGTTAGCTGACCTTTGAGCTCTGTCACTTGTTGACGTTAAACATCATACACTGACGGCTGTCAATGTTGCCATGACAACAATATCAAACAGGGAAACAATTACGTTTAACCTTAATCTGAGGCCAGGATCTCTGTAATGATCACCAAATAGACTATAATCTACAAAATTTACAATTTAATGGCAAGTATAAAACATTTTTCATATTCCATACTTTGAGAGGCCCTGATCTATACCATGACATTAATAATAAAATTCTTTAACTAAAATAGCTACATGTCTCTCTCTCATTCTTTCTGCTGCTGTTTGTGAGATCTTCCATCAATCCCAAAATGCGATGCACTGTTTACTCCCTGATGTCATTCTGAAAGAGGGCAATTAAGACAGGAAGCTCTGAAGAGGAAAAACCCGCAAAACAGCTAAGAAACCTGCCTCCTCCTCAGTTAAATTAGGAGAACAAATATGAGCTGTCGAGCTGTCTAAACACTTTAATGCTAGCTTACAGGCCCAGGCAATATGAACCTGTTTAAATACCCACCATGTACAATTTCTCTCTCTCTCTCTCACACACACCAAGCAAAAAAGGCAATCTCATCTTCCCATTATGATTTGATAGCTCAGACTGTAGCAATGATTCAAGTGTGGTCCTGTGGGTTTTGTGGAATAGCCCAGAGCTTGTTATTTCACTGCTGGGCACTGGTGGATGTTAAAGGACACTATTGCAGCCAACAAAATGACCATTGAATCACAGGTTATGAAGCCACTTTGGACTAGGAAAAAAGTGTGTACCTACTGCTTTGTATCAGCAATATACAGTATAGTTGTGGATATGTCCCATGCTTTGGATCTCTGTACATTGTTACCAGCAGGTCTGTGTGAACAAGTGGAAAATGTGTGGATAAAATGCTTTTTGTTTGTTGATCTCCTCAAAATGTAGACAGAGCAGTAAGCGTGTCCGCCTGCCTCATATGTGTATACAGAAGCATGCTTTATAATATTTTTCCAGGTAGGTCAGTGGATATGTGATGAAATGCATGTCTTTACAGTGTAACCATTGCAATCCTATACATAATGCATATATCACTGGGCACTGAAATGTGGTTGTGTTTGCAACTCTAACAGTTTTTGCATGCCTGTATATTTGCAGCTGTGTTTGATGACATGACTTTTGATCTTGTGTCACACCCCATCACAGCCAATTAAAACCACCAAATTTTTGTGAGATCAGTCTGCTGACAACACATTAAGAACACAGACACACATAATGTGTCCCTGTTTGTCGAATTATTCCTTGACCAGGCTTGCTGGACTAAGTATTTCTTTGAACTTGTATATTAGACAGGTATTATTACCCAAATACTACCTATGTTTGCAAGAGTAACTTCAAACACCAAGAGGTCACCCCTCCTTCACCAGGTGTGGTGGGGAGTTACCTCACTACTACCGTGCTCTACACCCTGCTAGTAGTTGATATACTGGGGATGCAAGACTCCTCCATTACCTCTGCTGAAGAGAGCAAACACAACACTTTTCCTGTGAGTTGCATGGCAGTAGCACACTCAATAAACACAGGGAAGTGAGTTTGACATGGCTTGTGAGTCACTCCATTTGTGGAGGGCAAATGGGCAGTGTAATAAACAGCAAGCACTTTTGAGAATAAACATATGGGAGTCTCATTTCCTAAATACTTATTTGTAACAGCAAGTATGGATCATCTTATTTTGTTCACAATTATAATTAGTATAATTAGGCTGAAAAGGTTCGTGCGTGAATCATTTTAATCGAACCTTTCAGAGTAGGTTCAGTAGACCCTGCTGAAAGGAAAACAGTTCTGCTAAAGTCATGATATTGAAGTCATACCACATATTGCTTTTACTTCATCTCAACCTCCTTTCTTACTCGACTTGCTGGAAAGAAAAGGGTAATGGAGCACAGGAGAGAAAAGGAGGAAGGGAAATATAGACAGAGGCTTAGCCTTATCTCCTCCCTGCCTGTCTGCCTATAGACTTTGCAGGTGAGAATGGTTTCAAGGTGCTTGGCTCTTGTTGTTGTATTTCTGTGTTTCTGATAGACCTGTAAGGTAAAGTTGAGGGAAAGGCCGTAGTTGAATCTAGATGTCTCATCAGCTAAAGCATTTTTTATTTAGTTTATGATCATAAACACATGCATGCATGTGTTGGAGTCAGGAGTGCCAAGTCAGTTTCAAGTCAGTCCAGCTATGTCTGAGCATGTTTGAGGGCCAACCCAACTTAAAAAAAAAAAGGCTTAAGGTCTTTAAGTACCAGTCAAAGGTTTGGACACACTTTCCGTGTCAATTCAACAGAAAAGTCTGTCCAAACTTTGGACTGCTAGTGTATACCTGCAGCTGATTTTCTGTAGCACCTTGGTCACTATAATAACTTGACTATTTAAGGCATAGAGGTTTGACTAATCCACCCCCATGTGTGCAGCAACTGTTTAATTCTAAAAGTAAAAGCAAATGAGCTGCAGAAATGCATATCTTCAAAACATTGTTTAGAATTGTTGAAAGCAGTCAATAAAGGTGAAATGGGAACAAATTACAGTTTTGACAAGACTGCCTCAACCTTTTCCTATACTAGATTTTTTTCAACAAGTCAGAAGTTTCAGTTCACCTCAGTCTCTTAAATCCCTGAGTGTTTGCTCAGGAAAGAAAATGAGGTGCTGTCTTCTAAAGTCCATCTTTACATGATGTGTGTAAACAACATGACTTCTGGCTTTTCTCCTATGTGAGATGTGATGTCATGATTTGTCCTGACAAGCAAGGCTTCAGATTGGCGTTTATCTAAACAGGGCAGGGAAACAGCACTGCAGTGAAAGTGACACATGTTAAGTCTCAGCATAGCAAAGGCAGCAGAGCTTTAGGGGTGTGCAGGGGTTCACAAGTCAAAGGTGCCCCTTGGTGAAAGTTGATGGTCAGGATTTTAAAAAGAAAATTGCATTAATTAAATCATTATGGTGGTTTGGTGTGAGACTTTTGACTTCACCCCATATTTGGGAATGGTGAGAAAGCTACAGACAGGAGCAATTCTGCTGGTTAAACTAGTTTTTGTCATTTTCTGGAATCAAATGTGGAAAGAAAATGAGCTAGTCTAAGTATAAGATTACAATTTAGTAAACATGAATTCAATATACAATAAACATGAATTCTAATCAGTTAAAAATATAACCTAAAACACAACATAAGAAACCCAAATGAGTTTACTCTATAAAACATTTGATACCGTTTGATGCCTTGTCCAACTCTGCAGGATACATAATTCAAATGGGTCTATGACCTTCACCCATTCCCATGTGAATTAATTCCCATACAATTACCTTAGAGAGAAGAAAGGAAAATAATAATCTTTGACTCACACTTATAGTAAATGAAAGATGTCATCTACTAATCCCAATATTTTTCCCCCATTTTCATCATAACTTTATTAAAATGAAAATGAGGGCCTGAATGGGGAGGGTGGGGGGGTTTGTGGATCATAGAGCTGGTGGTCTCCTAACTGGAACTTCAATGATACAATTTCCAGCTTCTCCAGTTGACGTGTCAAAGCATCCTTGAGCAAGATATTGAACCCCTCGCTGCTCCCGATGATATCACTGGTGTGCAAATGCTCGTGTGTGCGAATGGGTGAATGGGAAATAGTGTAATGCACTTCAATGCATAGAAAAACACAATATATAGTAAGTATAAGCCCATGTTTGCTGCTGAGTATGTGTGTTACTAGAAAGGTTCAGTACAAAGCCACAAATAGAAACATCATTAATTGGCAAAATTTTGATTATTCTAATAGATGCTATTAGACCTACTCAAACTGACACAATGAACTCATCCCTCTGTTTTCCCTAGAAAGTTTTTTTGGTCTTAATTAAACTACTACCAAGCCCTCTGGCTGCTCTGTACTTCAGAATCAGCTTTATTGGCCAGGTGTGCTGGACACGAGGAATTTGACTCTGGTACAGCGGCTCTCAATGTGCACGTACATACCCCCTGTTGCTTTACATAGGGATATGTACGTGCACATTGAGAGCCGCTGTACCAGAGTCAAATTCCTCGTATCCAGCACACCTGGCCAATAAAGCTGATTCTGAAGTACAGAGCAGCCAGAGGGCTTGGTAGTAGATTAATTAAGACCAAAAAAACCTTCTAGATTTTACTTCAAACCTAATTGCCTTGCTTGCGTAGCAGTGATGAAGAGTGTGACTAATGCCCCCTTGACCGGAACTCTGTGTGTATGTGCATCAGTCAGCCTGCGCAAATGGTAAATATGTGTATATGTTTGTGCCCCTGGATGCCTGTTCCAACTCATTCTGCTTTTCCAGCTGCATAAACCTGTCGCCTCTCATGATTAGTGCAGAGACAGTAACACAACCCACCTAGATTCATTACCTCTCGTAATCCATACAGCACTGCAGTCTGGTGTCACTGCTGGTTACGCTGACACACACACACACACACACACACACTCAACCAAAGCAGAACAAATGCTCCAGATGGAGAAAAACATGGAAGAAGGCCTAAATCGATCTTGATACACAGTGAGACCACCTAGCAGTCAATATCAGGCAATTCATGTCAAGGAGTGTGACAGGTATTGTGTTTGATTTATGAAAGTTGGTTACAGTTGACACTGTCAGGACTGGTAAAAGTTGATAGGAAAACAATAATGCAACAGTGCACAAAGAACAGCATTCTGGACATATTACAAAAAAAGGAAATTTGTTTTCTGGCTGCTGGAGCATGAGGATGTCCCAGAGGGAAGAATATGAATGCAACAAATCAACAAGATATGCGTAATAACAAAGTGTAAAAGATGGCAGTTAAAAAATGTGTCTCCTTTTGTTCATGAGTTTATGATAATGCTTGTGTGTGTATTCTGGTGCCAGGGCTTAGTTAGCCTGAGCCAAGAAGCTGCCACCCATGCTAACCACCCATCCTCCAACTGTGTGTCTGCTCTGATTAGATGGGGCTTCTGACTGTAGTGTTCCAGGAGCCCTGCCAGAGATAAAGGCAGACTAACAGATGTTCCCCTTATCTTGGGACCAACCTGAAGCCCATCAACTCCTTAACACTCACAGACACATACAAACCCACATTCTTTGAGACTGTGTGCTTTCTTTTTAAAAATTAGTATTAATTCTGAAAGAAGTCACAAAAATACTTCTTACTGACAATTATGAATTCTAATTCATGCATTGGATGACAGAGAGTCACACATACACCAATAACTGCAACACTGTGTAAGCTGCAAATCTCCGGGACCTGGTAGCTTACTTTGACTGCATGAGGAAACATTTTCAGCTGCTCCACCCATCTGTCTTACTTCAGCCGTATGCAGTTAGAGCTGAAGTGGAATGTTAAGTTGACTTTGAAGAGATATCTGCTTCATGTCAAGCTGACATGACACTTATTGTTCTCACCACGCACGACTGATTTTATTATCTCAGGCTTCCACGCACCACAAAAACAGAGGCTGAGGGATGGGGGTGAGGAGTGGGTAGGGAGAGATGAAAAAAGGAAGGACAGAAAAAGTAGCAAAAAAGAAGGATAAAAAAGTGGACAATCTAAATCAGGAGACAGAAAGATCACGGGACAAAGATGAGAAGCAGAAGTCTGGGGCCCTCAGGGCTGGAGGTGTATGTGTAACCATACAGAACAGAGCCAAACATATCCAGCCTCATTAATTTCAGCTATGAAAGGGATCTTCTCTATGTTCCCCACTGCCTGCTTCTTCTCCCATCTCCAAAAGCCCTCACTTGTCACCTAAAATCAAAACAATTCAGAAAGTGTGCTAGGGTAAGGGAAGTTTAAGGAAAATACTTTTTAAGCACTTGAAAAAAAAAAACGAATTCTGAAAGAACATCTTGATTTCTACAGAACAGTCAGCCAGAGCCTGGATTTAAATGACTAAACATATTTCCAAATAGTACTGTGGAACAGAAATTGTGCATTGTAATGGGGGGACTGCAATAATACTGAAAAAAATACCATCATTCTTCATGAAGTGAAGAGTCAATATGCCACTTACTTTCTGTAATGAAAGTAAAAACTGTAAAAACTGCTCATTATATGTGTTTGATAAAGAGTGCTAGTACTAATCCAGTCATTTCAATATATGTCATGATGGTATATTCGAATATTTTAAAGGGTAACTATGTATTATAGTTTTATTTAGTTCTAGTGTAGTCAGAGCAGCATTAAATAACTGTGGATGTACAGTATGCAGTGTATCTGGTAAGAGTAATCATTTTACTGGATTAATCTTAGACTGCATCCTATTTCTTAAACAAGCTATACCAGAAGAAGCTGGGTTGCTAAGGATATTGCAGCTCTTCTCTGCAAGTAAACTCATGTTTCATTTAGAGGCATTTCTCAACTGAATATCAACAAGGTGTCAGCTCCAAAGAAACAACATTTCATGAACTAGTTTGCTTTGCAAAGCTTGCGAACTCTTATTGGTGGCTTCTGATTGTAAACACAGACTAACACACACCTCAGGGCATCTGGAACTTAATTATTTGGTTATATGCTTTTCCTCATGATCCCCACAGTGGCCAGACAAGATGCTTCTTGTAACATTAGCTCCATCGTGTGCTGAGGACAAGCCTGAGGACATCCATAACCACCAAAACCTCCAAATCTTGGCATTTAACAGTCTCCCCTCATGTGTTTTAGCAAGCTAAACAAAGTCAGCCTTGATTAAAAGAAAGGAATGGCATCTGCTGGATAATGCTGGATGTTTCACATGTCAAGTGCAGCCAGATGTTTTATAATGCTGAACACAGAGGCACTTTTGTAGCTCTGTGCCAAACAAATAAGTTCAATTTTTCCAAAGCAGAGGAAAGAAAGATAGCTTTTGTGTACAAGTGCTTATCCAACACTGGGCACGCCTTTCACTTGACACATACAGTAATGTCTGCTGGTAGATAACCTATCCCATTAGTAGGCAATGCAAGAACCTCATCTGTAAAAAATGAAAAGGATTAGGGTGTGTGTGTGGGATACTATCAAGGAGTTTCACATTCCTGGTCTTATTACCAAGGTTTGATATAAGCACCTGCTACTGTATCTCTGTATCTATGGTACAACATGAATGCTCCAGCAAGGGGGAGCCAGGACGACAGGTCGGGGGGGGATAATATCAGGGAGGAGTCATCATCATCATCATCATCATCATCATCATCATCATCATCATCACCCCCACAATTGGAGACTGGGTACCAAGCCCCAATAACAGGCCCGGATGAGCTTGATTCAAGAGCATGAAGATCATGAGCAAGATGGACACCTGTAACTCCCATGGCCAGTTACCAAGACTAAGTGAAGTGCCTTCTGAAGGAGGATGGAGGATGTGAATGCAGCACTAAGAACAATCCCTGCTACGACCATCACTGAGACCAACAAACTCATATACACCACAGCAACCGTGATCTTAGAGATGCTTGGCTATACTGTAAGTTCAACAAAGGCCATAAGGTGCAGTATCCTCCATGGAGAAGGAGGTTGAAGACCAAGATCAATCGGATGTCATTCGGATTGGATAAGTGGGGTCAAATGGTAACTAGGAGAGGGAAGGTAGTCAGAACTGAGGGGACAGTACTATCGGAAGGCAACATAGCAGATGTTGAGGGCAGCTACAAGTACCTTGGGATCCCGCAGGCAAATGGCAACCATGAAGAGGCCGTAAGGAAAGCAGCAACTACCAAGACAAACAGAAGAAGAAGGCCGTAGTGATAGATGTAGCAATCCCAAGCGATAGCAACATCAGGAAGAAGGAACACAAGAAGCTCAAGAAATACCAAGGGCTGAATGAAGAGCTAGAAAAGATGTGGAAGGTGAAGGCACAAGTGGTCCCCATGGTAATAGGAACATTGGGGGCTGTGACCCCCAAACTGGGAGAGTGGCTCCAACAGATCCCAGGAACAACATCTGAGATCTCTGTCCAGAAGAGTGCAGTCCTAGGAACAGCTAAGATACTGCGCAGGACCCTCAAGCTCCCAGGCCTCTGGTAGAGGAGCCGAGCTTGAAGGAAGGAATACAAGACCGCCCCAAAGTGGGGGGCAAGTGGGGAATTTTTTTTTTGTGTGTGTGTGTAGTCCAATTAGTGTTTCCTATCAACTATTAGTAAAATTAGTTTTAATTGTAAATCATTTCTTTATTTTGAATTGCAGTCACTGAAGAGCTGTAGATGGTTTATTGACTTATTCAACCTAACAAAAATAAAATTAGTCAACAATTTAGTCTTTGACACAAACATTTAATTATAACACCACCTGTTAAAACATATGAATAAGAGGCTGTTTTAACCCTTAGATGCAGCCACAGGAAAGAAGCACACAGGGCCAGCAGAAGAGAAAGAGGTGCCAGTTGTGTCCAAGAAACAAAGATCGCAAAGCCACTGATTGCTGTTGGAAATGCAGTACTCCTGTGTGCAATGGTCACACCCAGAAGCAAGTAGTTTGTGACAGCTGCACACAGTGAAAGGAGAGAAGATGTTTGTGTGTGTACATATGCGTGGGCAGTGTTATGGTCTCCGGACCTGTTGAATGTTCTTTGTTCGTCCTCCAGACATAGGGACACATAAACATGTTTTGACACCTGATTGACCTGATTGATTGATTAAGTGCTAAAATGTGAATGAAAAGTAAAAAATGTACATATCAAAAATGAAATTACTCTTTTGTTTGAACAAAATATATCATCTTAACCAAAATGAGAGAAATGTCTTTAGTTTATTGCAAAAACACATTGATTTTAATTGGGGTCATTTTTGACCCCACTCGTGGAAGAGTGTAGGTATTGGTAGGTTGTGCATCCAAGGGTTAAAACAACAGTATAATTGATTCTGTCCTTGTCAGTCAAGCCCAAACATGCACGGTAAGCATTTTCAGCAGCCACAGGGGTCATTTCAGTAGCTCTCAGACACAAATCAGTCAGCAAGACATTAAGCCAGAGCAGGTCACTCTCAACACAGCCACTTTCATTGAGCCCCTGTCACAGTGTGGCTAGTGACAGAAAAAGTCAGCAAGCCACTAATCCCTCTTTAGGCCTGCAAAAACAAAGACAAAGTCCTTTCACTCACTCTTGTTATCCCTCTCACTGGCAGTTCCTCTCCCCAGTCCCTCATCTTACGAATCAGCCAAACACTCTGCCTGCTCCCTCCCAACTTCTTAGTTGCCCTCCCAAATTGTCTCTCTCTCTCTCTCTCTCTCTCTCTCTCACACACACACACACACACAAAACAAAGTTATGCTTCCATCACTTCAGGGGACATTACATTCACTTCTAAATACAAGGATAAATACAAGGAAAAACCTAAATACTTTAAATGAGCTGTCTCTTTGTAGGACAACAATGCCCCCATACACAGGGGTCACTCAATGGTTTGATGAGTATGAAACTGCTGTGAACCATATGCTGTGGCCTTCTCAGTCATCAGATCTCAGCCCACACCTATGGGAGATTTTGGACTGATGTGTTAGGTTGCGTCTCCACCACCACCATCAAAACACCACATGAGGGAATATCTTTTGGAAGGATGGTGTTCATCCCTCCACTTCTTTAATCTGTCACCCATCTGTGTTTTTATAACGGTTACCCTACTCTAAAATTTATTCTGGGGACTTGCCTTTTGTCCGGATAAGGATGTTGAGTCCCCCACTGTTACCATGCAAATGGGTTAATGTCCCCACAACATGAGTAATACCAGATCTCTCTCTCTCTCTCTCTCTCTCTCTCACACACACACACACACACACACACACACACACACACACACACACACACACACACACAAAGGCCCATGTGGAGAGACATGGCTGTTATTATTGTCTCACAGGTTATCTCCTCTCTCAGCACCTGGTAGGGGAGACAGGATTAGTGCGCCTCCTAACTGCTTTAAGAATGTTTTCTAGTCTTTGACTCTCTCAACCGCACATCCTGTTTTGCTCTCCTCCCACTGCAATCAAGCGCCATATGTCAAACTTATCCAAGAGGGACAGACTTTACATGCAGCACTGTTTAGCCCAACACTGGCATGAGCTAAGATGAACAGAGGAGGAAGCAATGAAAAACTGGCCTTGGGTTAAGCTACTTGACATTCTCACACTCACACAGGGCCAAATGGTATACTAACCCTTTGCATATGATTGTGCCAACAGTAAGAAAACTACCCAAGATGAAATTACAGTGTTACAGTAGGGTTAGTGAGGCAATGGCCAAAATAAGTCATGTAATCATGCAAGACAAACAACAAATGAAGACCTAGATCCAGATGTAGTTGACATCTTGTGGAATGTTATAATTTATAATGTTATGCAGGTTTATAGAGTGCTGTAGTAGTCAGTCCTAAAACCCGAGAGTGAGTTAGCATTTTTGCACCTCCGGTTTGGCTCCCCTGAGGGTTTTTGGTTAGATACCTGAAATAAAGTCTTTGGGTAACATAAGGCCAATACATTTATAGACTCATCTATTCACTAGGCCATCTTTACAGCCTAATTATTTATAAACTCATGTACTTACGAACTATTCTAACTGACACAGCCCTGATCACTGGCTAGATCACGCCGTGCAAAAGGGAAAAGATGTTGTAGAAGAGGTAAACATGCTAAATCAAACTACAAGTGGTGATGGTAAAGTCATGGGACCAAAGTATTTCATTTCTAGTATTCAGGCTTCAAAAATCATAAAAGTGGTGTTCACATGTGAAGATTATCTGGCTGAACAAAACATGTAAGTGTCATAAACTGTTGCTTGTCACATAACTTATTTTCTGCAATAATCTAAAAAACCCCATGGAAAAATCCCACTAGCTTTGTGTTGAGGGAACCAGGGTGATTCTAACTTCTGGGTTGGCCTACAAAAATATGTCATCCCTATGGCACTCTATTTTATTTTTATTCACTAATGGTCCTATAAGTGATTGTTTAAGTAGATGTGATAAGTTTCCATAAGCAAAGCAAATCAGTGTTCTCTGTAGCTTGCTGCCTCACTGCTATGAGATTAAAGATCAAGAAATTGTTCTATACCTTTTGTGAGACCTCATGATTGATAATATCAGTTACTGAGATAAACAACCATAATACCATGACTGCTGAAGAGAAAACACCAATAACGATGTTTCCGGTAATCTGATGCCAACTCTATTCTGTAACCTTTGCTATTTGATCTGCAATTGAAAATAGAACCCTGTTATTCCAATATAATACATTTGCTTGTCATTATTAGTAGTTTCAGTGGTTTGCTTAGCCTAGAAAACCTCATTTATCAATGTGACAGAATTTTCAGATTGCATATTTTAGAGAACCCATTTATAGTAATTACAGCATAATACAATGATGTCTATCATAATGCAGCTTTTTGGCTTTAATAATACTAATACTTAATGCTACACTTGTAGCTGCTGAAAATTATACTACATTAGTTGACTGAGTAATCCACTTGTTTTCATTAAGTTTACTTATAGCATTTGTATTAGAACATGACAGTACAGCCTTGATAACACATTGGTTTTGTTTTTGTTCATTTTTGCTGAATTCTGGGTAAAAATTAAATATATGTACATATCATATGATTGCGTACCTTTGCTACTAAACCCACACCAAGGACAGTACCAAATACATGCACAGATGCCATTTGTGATTCATTTGCTTTCTGATAACATGGATCAGTAAACAAACACCAGAGCCTTTGTGTTAGCGAAGTGAACCAGTCAAGGTCTTCAGATAACCTTGTTTACTCCTCTGTATGTGTATCCCATATAATGTGAAACTCTGCTACTTTTAACAGCCTTGTGAAGGTCAAAATGGGAATTAACAGTGGTCTGGAGTTGCTTTCATCCTTTACCAAAATGCCTCTAGTCTTTTCCCTTTAATCTACCCAGAAATCAGTGCCTTGGTTTACAGAATGCTATCTGGGCTGTGAATTGCATGGAGGTGAAAGTAAAATCAATAATTACTTTAATTGTGTTAGACTAATGTGTGGGAAAGCCATCTAAGCTCACATAAGCCAGCCTGGCCGGCATGCAAGCGGTCGTGGAGGCAGATAACAGGGGATAGCTCTGTTACACCTGTGGGCTAATTACAAGCAATTCATCAGACAGATACCACAATGGCAGTTAATTGATTTGTGTATTGAGGGGCAACGGAGTAAAATAATTCTGCTGCCAATGTGATTCCTCCATCATGCCACATGGCCAATGCTAAGACCTTCCACATGCTGTGGTGGTGCTTCTGCTGATTAAAGTGATACTGTGAAAACACAGTCCCCTTTATCTCACACTTTGTTATATGATTATTTTGTCTTACTTTGGCCAAGTGAAACACCGACTGCTCTGCTTTGTACAATGGCTCTTTTTTGGAACAAGGTCCTGCTCCTGCTAACTACTGATGGCCCTGTCCACAGAAATTGCAGAGGAAGTGCAAACTATAATCACCTGAACAACTCATCGAGGATCTCCCCCAGCGGCAGTCAGAGCGTTGCTCCCAGTTTGCCTGTCTCAAGTCTGTGAAAATAAACCTTGGAGTCTTGTCTATGTCTTCATGATTAGGGAGGGGCCAGAGGATTTGGTAGAATGGAATTTTCAAATGCAAACTGACAGAACCAGTTGTAACCAGAAAATGCTGGGGGGTTTTTTTTGTTTTTGTTTTTATTTTATTTTTCACACAATATGAATTTTGTTGGAAAAATCACCTGTATTGATAGCAGAGTATGGCAACAAAATTCTGTATGATTATGTGTATAGCTAAATAAGAATATAGTGTATAGTTACCCTTTAAAATATTCAAATATACCATCATATCATATATTGAAATGACTGGACTTGGTATTGAAACTAGAATGCAAAAATACAAATCTGTTGTATATTAGCACTGTCTATCAAACACATAAAATGAAATGTAGACTACAGATATAACACTATGGGCTCTAGTTTCCTGCAAGAAGGTGCAGTTCTAAACTCCAGGCCCAAGGTGAATATAGGCATGCTCAATGTTGTTTTGTAGTTTTGGACAAAATAAGGCAGTGCACACTTTTGTGAGCAGCCAGGCATTACAGGGTGCATTTTGTCACGAGGATATAATACATTATTATAGAGAGCACTACATGGTGACCAGGTGGAATCGAGGCTGGCTTTAGTTCTGTCCAATCAAACCACCTCCTCTCATCTCCTTTAAAAAGCAGGATGGGAACCTGACTGACTGAAGTCACTGATGTCAGGATGTGGAAACATACAGTATGAGAGAAAATATTCTTTCCCTGTATCTTCTTCTCCTTCCAATTATGTGCTCCATTCCTAGGCTGACAGTGACAAAACTATTTATGTAGAAGTACTGCACATAAATACTCACTTAGCAGTCTACTAATATCACTGACCAGCTTTTGTGTATGGAAGAAAGAAAGTCCCTGGTCCTGTAACCAGCAGCAATTATACAGTATAGTGTTGTTTATTCACAGCTGCATCCAGTGTGTGAAACCCACAGGGGTCTCACATGTAATTTTATAAATGCTTCACTTGTTTTCAATATGTTTCCAGTAACAAAGGTATGTCTGTGTGAAACTTGCTCATTTCAAGAAGCTGTAACTTAATAGTAATAAAAATCACAGTGAGGTTTGACTTACTTTACTTGCTGCTTAACAGGATTAATCGAGACATCTGCAGGGTGCTTGTTATTTATCT
The DNA here is from genome assembly GCF_001952655.1 of Monopterus albus. Taxonomy (NCBI): domain Eukaryota; kingdom Metazoa; phylum Chordata; class Actinopteri; order Synbranchiformes; family Synbranchidae; genus Monopterus; species Monopterus albus. Next base: position 4,250,318 of record NW_018127976.1, on the reverse strand, counting down.
TGGCTCGGGAGCTGATACCAAGTGTTATGTGCAATTTTCTTAATGTGGATTTGGATTCCCAAGCACTGTCTGGAGATCACCTCTGGCTGCATCCTGTAAGCACAGATGGTGTGTTCTGACATGCGCCAACACTGTTTGACCATATTCATAGCTACACACTGAAGTCTAGTTTATTTATCTTATTTGAAAATAATCTTCATGGTACCCAGTAATTTATTCAAAGTGAATTCCAGCAGCTCAGTTGTGGATTTAAGGATAAATTTTAAGTGGGTGTGGCCCTTAAAATACATCTGGGACCTGAACTCATGCTTCCCAGCTTCATATTTTGACTAAAATACTGACCAGAACTGCATATCAGCAGTATACCTCATTTAAATATACCTTATACGGTGTATTAAATATGATAATAAAAGTTATATTTATATATCATTTATGAATGGAGAACAAAAATGTGAAGCATCAGACTTATACTGTACATCAAGGTCTGATGGGTTTTTTTTTTGCCTTTAAAATACATACTATCAAAACATTAAATGAATACAAAATGAATAGTACACAAATTTTTAGCCACAGTAATGGTAAGGCTCTAAAGACAGTAATGTGATTCTGTCAATCTGTGTTTGATCTACACTGAAATATCTTAATTATTAAAAATATCATGCTAGAATATAGATAAATAGCAATTTAATATACACTATATGGACAAATGTATTGGGGTGCCTGACCATTACACAAACAGGAACTTTAATGACATTGCATTCAAATACTGTATGTAGACTTTAATATGGAGTTGGTCCCCCCTTTGCAGCTATAACAGCTTCCACTCTCCTAGAAAGGCTTTCCACAAGGTTTTGGAGTGTCTTCGTAGGAATTTGTGCCCATTCATTCTGTAGAACATTTATGATGTTGGACAAGAAGGCCGGGCTCACAATCTCCATTCCTGTTCATCCCAGAGGTGTTTGATGGGGTTGAGGTCAGGGCTCTGTGCAGGCGAGTCAAGCTCTTCCACACCGAACTCATCCAGCCATGCTTTTACAGACCTTTCTTTGTGCACTGGGGCACAGTCATACTGAAATTAGGAAAGGACCTTCCTCAAACTGTTTCCACAAAGCATAATGTGGTCCAAAATGTCTTGGTATGTTGAAGCATTAAGGTTGCCCTTCACCCGAAACAAGGGACCTAACCCAGACCCTGAAAAACAGCCCCATACCATTATCCCTCCTCCACCAAACTTCACAGTTGGCACAATGCAGTAGGACAGGTAACGTTCTCCCTGCATCTGCCAAACCCAGAATTGTCCATCTGACTGCCAAACAGACAGGCATGAATCGTCGCTTCAGAGAACACATTTCCACTGCTCCGCAGTCCAGTGGCAGTGTGCTTTACACTATTCCATCCAACACTTAGCATAGGACTTGGTGATGTGAGACTTGCATGCAGCTGCTTGGCCATGGAAACTCATTCCTTTTTTTTAAAAAATTGAAACAAAGTAACACATTAACAAAACAGTACCGAACATGGGAGACAAGACAACAGATACATGACAATACAAAAAGATGAGTGTTTAACAAGATTGTAGTGCGTGGGGTGTGGGTATTTCCAGCTTATGCAGTCTATGAAATGCAAGAAAGGGAAAAGGAGAGAAAATAAATAATACAACAATTACCAATAAACAATTACCAATAATAATGATGATAACAGTACTGCTAATAAAATCAGCTTGTTACATTTTTAGAGGTTGGTGGGAATGTGCGTGGCCTCAGCCCCAGGTGTTTGGTTTAAGTTGAAATGTGTTAAAAATGGGTTCCATGTGTCATAAAAAGCTGAAACTATTCTTGTGAGTGGGTGCCTATTTTTATAATGTGATGTATTCTATCAGAAAGTTGGTCCAGTGGTTTATGTGTAGTGATTTGTTTGTTTTCCAGTTTTGAAAGATTGTTTTCTTGGCAATAGCTAGACAAGTGAAGAGTGGGTCTTTGTATATAATTGGTAGGTGGTCAGCGTCTGTGATATTACAGAGTAGGTGGTCGATTTCTATGATATTACAGAGTAAGCAAAGTGATGGAGAAGGAGGGATTCTACAGCCCAAGATGGTGGAGAGTTTCTTTGTCACTACTATTCAGAGGGAATGAACTGGTTGACAGGTCCAAGTAGCATGAAAATAATTGTCGGTGAAATCTAGAACGCATTGTGAGCAGATGTCAGTGAAACCCATTTTGAACATTTTACTTTGTGTAATATGGGTCCTGTAAATGGTCTTGTATTGTATAAGTTGTAAGTTTACATTGCTGGTCATAGAAAAGATGTTGTTGCAAATTTCTGTCCAGAAGTCGGAGCTGAAAGAGTTAAACCATTTTCCTATTTGAGTTTTGGTATTGTTATTATTCAGTCTATATCTGATATGAGTTATATAGCTTGGATATGAGTTTATATAGCTTGGATATTATTTTATTGGAATCTGTAATTTTCATATTTTCTTCAATTCATTTGGAAGGTTGTAGTGGGTTATTGGTTACACTAATCTTTGACTTAATTTTTCTTCTTCTTCTTTTGGCTGCTTCCGTTAAGGGTCGTCACAGCGAATCATCTTTTTCCACCTAACTCTATCCTCAGCATCCTCTACTCTCACCCCAATTAACTTCATGTCCTCTTTTAGCACATCCATATATCTCCTCTTTGGCCTTCCTCTTGACCTCTTGCCTGGCACCTCCATCTCCAACATCCTTCTACCAATATAACCACTATCCCTCCTCTGCACATGTCCAAACCATCTCAATCTGGTCTCTCTGTCCTTGTCCCCAAAACAGCCGACCTGAGGTGTCCCTCTGATGTGCTTATTCCTAATCCTGTCCATCCTGCTCCTAAACAGAACCTTAACATCCTCATCTCTGCTACCTCCATCTCTGCCTCTTGTCTTTTCCTCACTGCTACAGTCTCTAACCCATACAGCATAGCTGGTCTCACTACTGTCTTGTACACCTTTCCTTTGATTCTTGCTGCCACTCTTCTGTCACACAACAGTCCTGACACCTTTCTCCACCCACTCCAACCTGCCTGCACGCACCTCTTCACCTCTTTCCTACACCCCCCATCACACTGGACTGTTGACCCCAAATACTTAAAATCCTGCACCTTCTTGACCTCAGCCCCCTGTAACCTCACTGTTCTACTTCCGTCCCTCACGTTCATACACATGTATTCTGTCTTACCACAGCTGACTTTCATTCCTCATCTTTCCAGAGCAGACCTCCACCTTTCCAGGTGTTCCTCCACCTCCTCTCTGTTCTCATTACAGATCACAATGTCATCCGCAAACATCATTGTCCACGGAGATTCCTGTCTGACCTCATCTGTCAACCTGTCCATCACCATAGCAAACCATAGCAAACAAGAAGGGACTCAAAGCCGATCCTTGATGTAGCCCCACCTCCACCTTGAACTCCTCTGTCTGACCTACAGCACATCTCACTACTGTCGTACTCCTCTCATACATATCCTCAACTCCTCTGACATCTCTGCCACTCCTGACATCCTCATACAGTACCATAGCTCCTCTCTCAGCACTCTGTCGTACGCTTTCTCTAAATCCACAAAGACACAATGCAGCTCCTTCCGACCATCTCTATACTCCTCCATTAACATTCTTAGAGCAAAAATGGCATCAGTAGTGCTCTTTCTGGGCATGAAGCCATACTG
>NW_018127976.1:4239150-4246024 GCF_001952655.1 Monopterus albus | reverse complement strand
CTCCTCAGAGCCTTCCTCACCTCATCCTTTCTAATCTTTGCTACTTCCTGCTCTACAATATTCACCTCTTCCCCCCTTCTTTCCCTCTTGTTTTCCTCATTCATCAGTTCCTTAAAATACTCCTTCCATCTTCTCTGCACACTCTCCTCACTTGTTAGCACCTTTCCATCTCTGTTTTTAATCGCCTTATCTGTTGCACATCTTTCCCATCTCTATCTCTCTGTCTCGCTAATCTGTACAAGTCCTTCTAACCTTCCCTCGTGTCTAACCTGGCATACAACTCATCATATGCTTTCTGTTTGGCCATTGCCACCTACCTCTTCACTCTACGCTGCAATTTCTTGTAATCCTGTCTACTGTCTTCAGTCCTTTCTACTTCTTTCTAGCTAGCCTCTTCCTCTGAATGCAGTACTTCCTTGTTCCACCACCACGTTTCCTTATCTTCTTTCCTCCTTCCAGATGACACACTAGCACCTTCCTACTGTACCTGTTTCCCTGATCACTTCTGCTGTAGTTTCCCAGTCATCTGGAAGTTCTTCCTGACCACCCAAAGCCTGTGTCAACTTTTGTCTGAATTCCTCATGACATTCTTTCTTCTTTTCTATCTTTCCAATCCTCTTTGACCACCAGAGTCATCCTACACACCACCATCTGATGCTGTCTGGCTACACTTTCTCCTACCACCACTTTGCGGTCACTAATCTCTCTCAGATTGCCTCGTCTACATAGAATGTAGTCTACCTGCGTACTCCTACCTCCACTCTTATATGTAACTCTATGTTCCTCCCTCTTCTGGAAATAGGTGTTAACTACAGCCATTTCCATCCTCTTAGCAAAGTCCACCACCATCTGTCCTTCTAGGTTCCTTCCCTTAACACCAAACCTGCCCATCACCTCCTTATCACCTTTTTTCCCCCTCACCAACATGCCCATTGAAGTCTGCTCCAATCACCACTCTCTCCCCTCTGGGAATACTCTCCATCACCTAAGCTAACTCAATCCAGAATCTCTCCTTTTCTTCTAACTCACACCCTACTTGTGGAGCATAACCGCTGACTACATTCAACATTACCCCTTCAATTTCCAACTTCAAACTGATCACCCTGTCTGACACTCTTTTCACCTCTAAAACATTCCTCACGAGCTCCTCCTTCAGGATCACTCCTACCCCATTTCTCTTCCTGTCCACACCATAATAAAACGGTTTGTATCCCCCGCCAATGCTACGCGCTTTGCTACCCTTCCACCTGGTCTCCTGCACACACAGTATATCTACCTTCCTTCTCTCCATCATGTCCGCCAGCTCTCTACCTTTCCCTGTCATTGTGCCAACATTAAGAGTCCCTATTCTCAGACCTATACTCCTGCCTTTCCTCTTCTCTCTCTGTCTACGACTCCTTCTACCTCCTTTCCTTCTTCGACCAACAGTAGTCCGATTTCCGCCAGCACCCTGTAGGTCAACAGTACTGGTGGCAGTCGTTGTTAACCCGGGCCTCGACCGATCCGGTATGGAATTCGCACTGATGATTCACATGTTTAAATTTGGCATGTTTTTACGCTGGATGCCCTTCCTGACGCAACCCTCTTTATTTATCCGGGCTTGGGACCGGCACATCATTGGCTTGCAGCCCGCTGTGGCTAGACTTAATTATGGATTTTAATTGATTGTACTGGAGGAACTGTTCTCTCTGAACTCTGTACTTCAGTGTATTAAATGATATGAACTGGTTATTTTCAAATAAGTGATGTAAGTGAGTGATTCCTTTTTGTTGCCATGTTGGGAGATAGACAGGGTTATTATGCGGTTGAAAATCAGGATTGTGCCAAATTGGAGTGTATCTACATGGTGCAAGTGATGATTTAGTGATTTTGTTTGCTTACCACCAGGCTGTCAGAGTTGAGAGGATTGTGATATTCTTACAGTAATTCATTTTCTTAATAGTTTGGTAGAAACGGAAGGTCTGCAACTGAGTTATTTTTGGAGTCATTTTGCTCTAATTCTACCCATGCACTGTTGTAACTGTCCTTCTGCATACATTTGACTAAATACTGTAATATATTGATGTAATATATTGATGGCCCGCCAACTGATGACGTAGAAAAAAATGCCCCGAGGCCATGCCAAAAAGCTGATCTGAGGCACCGAGAGGGACTATAAGGAAATAAAAGCTCAAGAAGGTACAGTGGTGCAAGACCATTTAAAGACTTAAAAACAAATAAAAGAATCTTAAAATGAATCCTAAAGGACACCAGGAGCCAGTGAAAGGATGCCAAAATAGGGGTTATACGCTCCCTTTTACACACCCCAACCAATAGACGAGAAGCCGCATTCTGAACCAATTGGAGACAAGCAGGTGATGACTGGCTGACTCCAACATACAGTGCATTACAGTAATCCAAATGTGATGTAATAAATGCATGGATTACTGTCTCAAAATGCTGGTGTGCAAGAAAAGACTTTACCTTCACTATTTGCCTAAGGTGGAAAAAACTAGACTTCACAACCGCATTAATTTGGCGATCAAATTTCAGACCAGACTCAATTTTTACGCCCAAATTCAAGATCGTCTGTTTCTCATACCGCGCCAGGTGACCTAAGTCAACTGAAGGTGGGTCACCAGACTTATTTGGGCCAAACACTGTAACTTCAGTCGTTGTCTCATTAAGTTTTAACAAACTTAGGGTCATCCAGTCCTTGACGTCATCAAGACACACCAATAATGGTTTAATTAATTGAAAAGTTATCCTTCCTCTTTAGCGGCATATAAATCTGAATATCATCAGCATAGCAATAAAAAAAGGCACCATGCTTTCTCAGGATGGAACTAAGAGGTAGTAGATAAAGTGAGAACAGCAAAGGCCCCAGAATTGATCCTTGCGGAACAGTGAGAAGGTTCTGGGTTCGGGCCCCACCTGGGACCTTTCTGTGTGGAGCTTACATGTTCTCCCCGTGCTTGCGTGGGTTCTCTCCGGGTACTCCGGCTTCTTCCCACAGTCCAAAGACATGCAGCTTAGGTTGATTGGTGTCTCTAAATTGCCCATAGGAGTGCGTGTGCATGCGTGTGATTGTTCGTCTATGTGTTAGCCCTGTGATGGATTGGCGACCTGTCCAGGGTGTACCCCGCCTTCGCCTGATTGCCAGCCGGGATTGGCCCCGCCCCCCCCCCGTGACCCCGTTCAGGGACTAAGCGGTACAAAATGAATGAATGAATGAAAGGCCGCAGTTAGATCCAGCAGGACAAGGATCACATAATCATCTGCATCAGTTGCCAAAAATATATAATTGAAAACCTTTAATAAGGCTGACTCTGTACTATGTAAAGTTTTAAAACCAGATTGGAAGACCTCCAGGACATTGTGCTCATCTAAAAAGGACTTCAACTGAATATAAACCACTCTTTCTAATATTTTAGAAATAAAGGGGAGCTTAGAGATTGGCCTAAAATTAGCTAATATCGAAAGGTCCAAACCTGGTTTCTTAAGTAGAGCTTGCACTACTGCATGTTTACAACATGCAGGGACAACAACAGAAGACAGACTACTATTAATAATAGCCAGGACCAGCTTACCTATAGAAGGAAAGACCTCTTTAAAAAATCGCAGGGGAATAGCATCCTGGGGAGAGCCAGATGATTTTATCTGGTGGTTTTCCTCCAAAAAGGCTAAAGTCACAGGCTCAATTACATCAAAAACAGCCACACAAGGGACAAATTCTGAGGGGTCAGAGGCAGGGGCTGTACCTAAAGCCCTCGCAACAGCAACATTCTTGATAAAAAAAACAGTTAAAAGTTATCACACAGCTTAACAGAGGCTTCCAGGCAGACGGGCTGTGAAAAATTTAGCACAGACCCACTTGTTTTAAATAACACATATGGATTATGACTACTTGATACAACAATATCAGACAAATATTCTCTCTTAGCTTCTTTAACAGTCTTCTGATAATTCACAGGCAGCAGCAGGGCCATAGCCTACAGGGAGATAGTATTATTCCATGTTTGGTTAAAGGTTGTACTGCTTACAGGCAAGTATGAGGGATGGCTGAATTAAGGTGCATGGAGAGCAGAGGGAGGTTAGGGGGTCATGGGGGACTGGAAATAATAAAGAGGAAAGCCTCATTCACTTCCTTGGTTTAGCCTTTGGTTTATAATGAAGGCTCTTGACACCGGGGAGCACAATGATACAACACATTTGACAGCGTGGCAAATTGACTTGGCAGCCTGATGGGTGACTGACAGCTACTTCTCAGGGCACCTAATCTGCCCTGAATGTGTGTGTTTGTCCATGTGTCTGCATGAATGTGAAGAAGGCAGTCACTGAGAAAAATAGAAGGTGGTGACAAGGAGCTGTGGATGATTAAGAGGAATAAGTACTAAACCTGCCCTGAAAGGGTAATTGTGGCCAGTTTAGTGCAGGACAAAATTAGAACAGAGGTTCAAACACCAGACCACTCTCGACCCAAAGTGTTATCCAGACAAGTAATTCGATACTGGTGTGAGTTCTATACTCTGTGCATACTTGTGTGTGGCTCTGACACTACTGCTCGATAGTTGTCTGAAAATGTAAAAATATTTTGCTGCCAAAATGCAACAAATTCAGTTTTACATTTGTACTTTTGGTTTGCTTTTAGACTTTTGTAAACATTTCATTGAACTTGGTAAGAAGCCATTTCCCTACCTCAACTGACTTTACAAGGGTTGAAATCACATCATAATGAATCTAATATTGCGGTACATATTTTAACATTAAATAAAGACATTTACTTTGTTGATTACCTTATGCCAATAATATTTAGTGGAATGACTGGCATTAATTATATATTGATCACTGCAGACCTTGTCATTATGCTGTTTTGTAGCTTTTGACAAGTCATGAATGTGCCTTGCAATAGTGTTTGACAGAGGAACAGCCTTAATTTGTTGACTGTTGCTTCATCAACCATATATTTGAAACCATGTCAGTAGGGGCAGACAGTAAGTCCTCTGCTATAGTGTGTGGCTTTTTTCCTAGGAAGCGGGTGGAGCATTACAAATGCTGCATAAATAAAGTGACACTGCTGGGCAAGAGAATTTAAACTTTTTTTTCACAGAAGAAATCAACTGGCTTCTCTGTGTATTTGTGAAGTCATCAAGTGTTGTCTGAAAATGTTTGACTTCATACTGTCAGAAGCTAATGTTTTGAGACACACAACACATTATGGTCTCTCCATTACCAACTGGTGAGGCACTGGTGAAGCCAAGGGCAAAATATATTCCATCATATAGTATTTCCTTGTCTTTGTTTTGGTACCTGTGACATTTGAAGCTGTTGGTGTTGGTTCATTTGCTGCTTTACATTTACAAGTCCTTTCACAACTCTATGCTAGCAGTATTAGCTTACCGTGCACATCATTTATTTAGCCATCATTGTAACTATGGGCCCCCAGTTTTGAAACCATTGCTACAGTCCTCAACCAGATTTCACCATCCGCTTACCATTTCCTTGTCGTTCAGTACTGACCGTCACACCTACCAAACTTGTCTTCAATCCCCTGTTGATGTCTTTGTTGTATTATCTAATGTGCTTCCTTATAGCTTTTACTGTCTGTAACATCACTACTCTGGGCTTCCCTGTTTGATTTTGTCTGTCTGGACTCTCGGTAGGCCTTGGCTTCATGTTTGTTTAACCTTACCTGTCAGCCTGACTGTCTAAGAAGAAGCTTGATTTATTGTCATTCTAACACGTACAACAAAATTATGTTTAGAGCCGAAAGGCCCCGGGCCACTGCGTGCATATGCGCCACCATCACGGGCAACTGGGGGGGTTCAGTGTCTTGCCCAAGGACACTTTGACATGTGGACTGCAGGCACCACGATTCGAACCTTCAACCTTCTGGTTGGGAGACGACTGCACTACTGTCACCTCCCCATGGTTGCATTTGGGTCCTCTGCCGCTGCCCCATGTTCAAAGCATGAGTTGTTGTTTTTGTGCTCTGGTTGTTGTACAGAATGAACTATGATTGCTAAGCTTTATAATACAATATATTAGCAAAACTAGGTAACATATTTGACATATAGGAGTACAGTATATTTAAAAAAACAAAAATAAAGTAAAAATAATCATTAAGTGTGGACTTATTGTCTAAATATGAGACAAATATGTGCAGCTATGAGAGCCAAGATTAATTTCAATATCTCAAAATAGAATATGACAAAAAATAATAGCCAGACACAAATCAGGGATTTAAGCCTCATGCATGTGTATTTAAAAATCCTCTCTCTTATCTAGTATCCCCTTCTGTTCAGCATGCGTTATACCTGCAGACTATGATTCTTGGCCATATCTGTGACTGATGGGCTGGGATGCTTGAATGCTTGACTAGTGAACAAAGATGAGGAGGAGAATAAAATATGTACAGTATGCCCCTGCCTTTTTTAACGTTGTCTAAAACCATCAGAGGTAAATTAAACAATCTTATCCCCTCGATTATGTTGAAAGGGAGTCTAAAATTTATAACTACAAACATCAGCTGACTGGTATTTCTTTATTAGTATCAGTAAGCCGTTTATCGGTAAGTGATGTAAATCTATGAGCAGCTGTTCAGACGATTCTGTAAACCTTCAGGAGTCTACACATGAAAGCTCCTTTGCTGCGTTTACTTGCTGTCAACACACTGCAGGCACACAGCCACGTAATTAACATCTAGGTCCTGTAAGTGTGCCAATGTTTGTGTTTTTATTTTCAGTCAGATAGTAGGAAAACAAAGCAAAATTGCAACAAAGGGAAAGCAAATGTATTTTGGCTAGAGGCATCATTCACACTGCCATGATACAATACTCTCTCTCTCTCGATATATACAGTGTATATATGTATGTATATATACACTGTATATATA
>NW_018127976.1:4236985-4239125 GCF_001952655.1 Monopterus albus | reverse complement strand
CAGAAAACTAGTTAAAAAGAAATAAGTAAATAAAAAGAAAAGGCTGGTCTCACATGAATGTGTACAATAATAACAGTGACAGTTGTAGTTTATATGGCTAATAACAGTGTGATTATGGAGTTGGCTTGGTGAATTATATTCTCTGTAGACAATTTTTCCTGAAGGCACCCTGAGGAGTTATTCTTTCCACATGTCTACCACATTCTTCTCCCTATGGTCTGGAGGGGACGATGCTGCTAGATATATGGCGTATTTCACAGCGATGCTCACAGGCAGCTGCATCTCATATCTCAGATGGTTGTTTTAAAGACAACTGATTGGAGTGATATGAATGATGAGGAAGAAGTGGAGGGAGGTGATGTTTAAGGACCATCTCCGTGGAGAATAAGGGTTATTAAGAGTTATGGAGCATGGTGGAGACTGGAGCCACCTTGCACCAATCTGCTATAGCTGGATGAGTGAATAGATCGGAGTCTATGACTTTGGCCTTGACTGGGAGATGGTGGAGGGTGAAACACTCTTCACTGTAATCATTCTCACTTTCTGGAAGGTGGAAGTCTGCTTGCCTGCTTCTGTTCTCCCCTCTGGTGTCTGCCCATCATTCTCAAATACTGACTCTCCCTTACTCTACAATGGTGAATAAAATTGGTACACAGTATCATCAAGTCAGCTGGAGCTTTTCAGCAGCCTTTAACTAACAATACTGACATACAGTATACTGCAAAAATGAGTACTCCATCTCATGGGACAAAATGACACCTGACATATTTAATCACTTGGTGTCCTCAGTCCCTAAACTTCTTTAAATGTTGTGAAGAGGAATAGCAACATTACACAGTGGTAAATGCTTTATTGGCCCAACTTTTTTTGAGAATGCTACAGAATTGAAATCAGTGTTTATTTTGAACAAAAAATAAATAAAAAAATCTGATGGTCTCACATCAAATAATGTGCTGCTGTATTGATAAACCTAATAATACAGTACACAGATGATTTTCAAATCACTATTTTCAGTTTTAATTTTGATTTTCTATATATACCATCCCAACTTTTTCTGATTTGGGATTGTATTTGGCCACTGCAGTGCTTTGCCCTTATACTTCTGTAAGAATGCATAAGTGACCTTGGAAGAGTGTTTAGGGTTATTGTCATGTTGAGAAAATGCCCATTGATCCAGGGTATAAAGATCATGTTTGCCTTCAAAATTTTGCCGTAAATCTGGGAATTCATGGTGCCCTCAGTGAAGTACAGCACCCCGCCCAAAAATTACTACTCATATGCTGCGTTTGCAAAATCAGAACCAAATGAGCTACCCCGTACTTCCCTAAACCATCACCAAGCATAGCCTCCGGGTCTTGCTTTGTTTTCCCACTTCATTTTATTTCTGTCAGGCTCCGTTTAGAGACACATATTCAACTGTGTGTTTACACACGGTACTTGTAATGCTAATGCTTGAGGTGCGAAGACATGGACATTTAACCAATCACCGGTGACTGCTCTGTGTGCATTCACCCCGTCTTCCTGGTACTTGATTTTAATATCTCCTGAGGGGTGCTGAAATTTAGCTCCCAGATTACACCTCCAAAGGGGGTGCACTGTAGTAGAATCAAACGCAGAACCCGTGACGAGTGTTACTTAGTGTGACACGTTTGGTAGGTACATATAATAAAAAAAAACCCTATTGTAAGATTTGATTCTTAGAGGCTTTAGTTACTTCTCATACCTTTAGTTCCCTTTAGTTACCTTTCATAACTTTATTTTCCTTGTTTATACATATTACAGCTGTATTGATGATTGTCCAGAACTACTGAGCTTTGGTTATTCTTAATACATTTATTTTCCTTGCTTATATATCTTACAATTGTATTGATGAAAATCAAATAGAATCTGCTTACTTTGAATGCTGTAACTTCTGTTGAGGCAGGATGTCTGCATCTCCTTGTGACCAGACAGCCTATTTACATTTTAGCAAAGGCCTGTTTTAGTTTTAGTTTAGTTTCGTTTAGTTTATTTCAAGCATGTAAAAAATAAAATAGCATTACAGAAATAAAATTGTGAGAAAAGAAAAAAAAGGTAGTGCATATACAATACAAGAAGAAAAAACTAATAACAATATAAAGACAAAATAGTATACAATTCA
>NW_018127976.1:4223062-4236266 GCF_001952655.1 Monopterus albus | reverse complement strand
CATGAATTTAGTCTTATCCAAATTAAGTGATATTTGGATTTGTTTGTATCACCCTATTTCTTTACTTTTTCAGTTTCCTGCGTAATCAAGTCCAAAAGTTGCTGGAGCTTCTCACCAGAAGCCCATATGGTAGTATCATCAGCAAATAACACAAATTTCAATAACTCAGATACTTTACATATATCATTGATGTATAATATAAAGAGTTTAGGACCCAAAACTGACCCTTGGGGGACACCACATACAATGTCCAAATGTTTTGACTGGTACTCACCCAACTTAACAAATTGACATCTATTTGTCGAGTAGCTTCTAACCCAATTCAAAACCATCCCTCTAATCCCATACCTTTATATTCCCAGCGTATGTTTCTTATTATCCATGGCACTAGTAACATCTTCTATCAGTTCAATTATGGCCAGAGATGTTGATCGATTCGATCTGAAACCATATTGACTTTCCGTAAAAATTTTATATTTGTCTATAAATTTATCCAGTCTGTCATTAAAGAGTTTTTCTAAGATTTTTGAAAATTGTGATAGCAGAGAAATAGGTCTATAATTTGTGAAGTTGTGCTTGTCCCCAGATTTGTACAATGGAATAACTTTTGCTATTTTCATGCTGTTGGGGAACTTCCCAGTTTAAAAAGACAAATTAAAAATGTGCAAGGGATTGTTCTAATATGAGGGAGTATAGTGTTAGAAAGCCCAAGCAGTCAACATGCATCGTAAGAACTTAAATCCGGGTGCAATCCTCCCCTTGTTTTGGTGTACTGGTTCTGGAGTGTACCACCAATCTATAGTAACGAAGGTACGCGATGTCACCCCTTGTACGTGCCTCTTGTAACTTCGGCATCAGCTCCTTCCATTTCATCCTCACAGAATCGGTAAAATCCTCATTTATGTAAATGTTAGATCCTCACACTACAGGTTCATATGGCCCAAGAATCTCTTGGGCCATACACTCACACCTCGACCCACTTAGCATATCCCAAGCTTTGCTTTGTCTTGGGATGTCCTGCAGAGGCCAGGGGTTACAACCTGAGATGACTACCTGGCCAGCTTAACATACTTATTAGCATCACACACACAGGGGGCCTGCAACTCAGGCCCACCCATTGTTCGGGGGTCCATTGATCAAGACCAAGCTGCCACCTGAGACACACACACACACACACACACACACACACACACACACATACCTAGATTTATATTCCAACATGGAAGTGCAAGCTCCGGCTCACACCAAATGACTAATAGGATCACGAACTATTGAAGGTTGCACCCCTGTCAAGGGCGAAGAAGCCCAAGAAGTCAACATGTATCGTAAGAATTTAATTCCGGGGTCAGAGAATGGAATTCCTGCGGGAGCTCTGTCTCTCTGATCCCAGCGCTGTAAGGCCTACCTGTGCTCAGACCTTCGGTAAACGTTGTTGATTTTAAACAGTCCTCTCCTGTCTTCACTTCTCGTGCTTCCAACAAAAGAATTGGGTTATTTTCTAACACTATACTCCCCCATATTAGAACAATCCCTTGCCATTCTTAACCATGAGGATCATGCGCTACACATTGTACTCCTCATCTCTTTACGATGGCACTTCTCAGGGTGCAACGTCGCAGTTCACTCAGACTCAAGTTGTTTCTCTTTTGTCTCTTTTTTTCTTATTTGTGCCGTGTTAAAGCAACAGTTAAGACCGCAATCTTTATTTATGACCGGGCGACTTTGTTACTGCTATGACAGTGCAGTCTTTTTGGAGATTTTGACCCGAGCACGTTGGACTCTCACCCAGAGCTAACATGCTATGTCAACACGATGCCAGGCTGACCCCCGGCAGAGAGCTCTTCCAATAAAAACAAACCGAAGCGAAGACAAAGCAGACGGGGGGAGTCGAACGGATGCTCCAGCGCTTGGTTAGCAGGGGCAGGTCTAGCCCTCCTTGCTATACTGTTCACAAATGTCCAGTGTCTGGATAATAAACTGGATGAACTCCACTCTCAGATTACCTCAAAGAAGGACATACAGGACTGCTCCCTGCTGTGTTTTTGTGAAACATGGCTGGGAAAAGAAACTCCCAATGAGGGTATAACACTGGATGGTTACTCTGTGTTCAGACAGGATCGCAGCGCCGCTGAAAGAGGAAAGACCCGCGGAGGAGGAACGGCCGCCTTTGTCAAACAGTCCTGGTGCACAGACTGTAAGATTATCTTCAGATTCTGTTCTGAAGATGTGGAATATTTAACACTAAAGCTAAGGCCATTTTATTTTACTAGAGAGCTGCAATGTATCACCCCCACCCCCCAGCAGAGAGGAAGCTGCACTAAAGGAACTGTACAGAATGATTAATGAGCATGAAAACACATATCCTGATGCTGCTTTTATTATTCTGGGAGACCTTAACCACTGCAATCTCAGGAAAAACATGCCTAAACTGTATCAGTTTGTAACCTTCCCTACTGGAGGAAACAAAACACTGGACCAATGCTACAGTAACATTAGAAATGCTTTCTCAGCTGAACCTAAGCCTCATTTTGATAGATCTGACCACCTAGCAATCTGGCTCAAACCTTCTTACACCAAATGACTCAAGGCAAAACCAGTCTCAGTGAGAACTGTTAACACCTGGAACGACTGTGCAAAGGCCAGCCTGCAGGGCTCTCTAGAGGCCACAGACTGGAGCATCTTCAAAGGGACCACAGACGATATCCATGAATATGCAGAGACTGTGAGTGACTACATCAGCCGGTCCACATCCATATGCGCACCAGCTAGAACGGTATGTGTTTTCTCCCAACCAAAAACCCTGGTTTAACAGGGATATAAAACAGAAAATCAGGAAGAGAGGAGAGGCTTTTAAACCAGGGGACCAAGCGGAGTACAGCAAAGTACAGTGCGAGCTACAGAAGTCCATCAGAGCTGCAAAGAGAGCATACTTCCAAAAACTGGAGAGCTACTATATGAATAACAATACATGCAGTATAGTCCAGGGAATCCAGGCAGTCACAAACTACAGGAACAAATCGACAAACATAGCCCCCCAGGACGCCACCCGGACAGCCTCAAAAACCTCTATGTGACGTTTGACAGGATGAACACAGACACCCCCTCAAAATCCCCCTGTGACCCGGGGAACACTGCTTTTCAGGTGATGCACACACAGGTCCTGAAGGCCCTGAAAATGTGGCTGACAGCCACAAGTTCCTAGGTCTGCAGGTGACATCTGAGTTGAGCTGGTCACTGAACACAGCTGCCACAGTGAAGAAAGCCCAGCAGTGGCTATACTTCATCAGGCAGCTCAGAAAAGCTGGTCTGAACCGTCATCCTCTCACCCAGGCTTATAGAGAACTGGTAGAGAGCATCCTCACTACTGGCATCACAGTCTGGTATGGTAACACCACACAGGCAGAGAGGAAGGCTCTTCAAAGGGTCATAAAGACTGTAGAGAGGATAATTGGGACCGAACTGCCTGCTATGAACATACTATACACACAGCGCTGTCGTAAAAGGGTGGAGAACATAATAAGGGATCCATGCCACCAAGCTCACTCCCTGCTCAGACACAAAAACTGCACCTATAGTCTCAGGCACAGCAGGGTGGACAGTATCATCACACACAGAACAAGACTTTACAACAGCTTTTTCCCTGCCGTAGTGAGACTGATGGTAAACACGAAAATGTGAGAAATGTGACAATATATGTGTAATAACTCCTCATGTCTTGTTGCTTTTCTTCTTTCCTCTCTCCTCTATCCACTCACCCCAACCGGTTGAGGCAGAAGGCCATCCACCAAGAGCCGGGGTCTGTTGGAGGTTTCTTCCGTTAAAGGGAGTTTTTCCTCCCCACTGTTGCCAAGTGCTTGCTCAAGGGGGATTTGTTGGGCTTCCCTCTGTAATAATAGTGATAACACTAGACCTTACTCTGTAAAGTGTCCTGAGATGATTTTTGTTGTGATTTGGCGCTATACAAATAAAATTTGATTTGATTTGACTACCTCACCAAGCGTAATGCCATATTCTACTCCACCATGTGAATTACGAAGTGCGAGGTTTGAAGTTCACTGTGGGAAGTACTATTTCCCTATTTTTGTGTATTGTGTGTTTGTCGTGTAGTGGTTTAAGTTACATGTTAATATGAATTATGTAACAGAAGAGTGTTTATGGGTTCACTTTAAGTTCATGTGAGCTGAACAATGAGCTTATATAATTTGATCAAGATGTTTCCAGTTTTTGGGTATCACATTCTAGCCACGACAGTCGCCCTTATGTAACTTTGTAACTAAGTGTTCTTTCTGGCTTTTGACTCCTTACCTGACTCCAAAGGAGACCTGCACAAAAACTCATATATGCCTAGACTGTCTGTTTATGCATAAATGGCAAATAAAAATCTTGAATCTTTGTGATGCCATTCATATTGGATGCCATCGTATCCAAAAAGACTGACTTTGGTCTTATCAGACACTGTGGATGCCCAACATTCATAACCTTTGTTTCAGTATGGGCCTCAGCAAAGCCTAACCTAACTTGTTGTCTTGTACTTTGACTTCAGCAGTGGCATCCTGCATGGACTACAACCATGCAGTCCACTTCTATGCAGAGTGTGTCTTACAGTGTGAGATGAAACAGTCACTCCAGTCTGACATTCCAGAGCTTTGACCAGCTGTGAAGCATTTGCTTGGTGATTCTCTTGCATTTTTCTCAGCATAAATTGCTCATTACGAAGTAAAAGCTTACAGAGACAGCCTGAACAGTTTAGGGAGCTTGTCACATGTCCATCCTGTACTTTTTGAAATTCTGTACCACTTTTGCTACTCTGTTGACTTACTAACAGTAATTTGCTTATCCTCTTGTACCCTTGTGCAATGAAATGTTTTTCTCTTTCAGGTCTCTAGATAGTCTTCTCTCATGTGTGCCACTCCTGTCAGTACTGAATCTGAGAAAGAATCGGCAGTTTAAATGTCACTTAAAATTACGTGTTTGAGTGTGAGCATACTGTATTCATCAAATCATTTGTCTTTAACAGCAGCAAAACATGTTGTTTTATTTTGTAAATTTCATTAGGGTGTATACATTTTTGAACAATGGCTTTTTATTATTTTGACATGAAAAACATTTTTAGCTTAATACTGATATTTCATTGGTAAATGGTCCAAACAGCACTGCTGAAACATAACATAATTAAGAAACTAAAATGTGTCATATTGATGAGAAGAAATACCTAAATTTCTTAGGTTTTACTGAGCATGGACTCATTTATACAGTATTATAACTTGTGTTAAAACCTGCATCTTTTCTTTTCAGAATTGTAATGCTGTTAAATTAGAAAACACATAAAACACACACCTACTGATAGAACTGTCTCCAGTGATAACAGTATTGTATATGCATCAATGATAAATGTCCATGGAACAGTCAGATAGCTGATTCTAAATGGTAAGAGTGACAACTTGGTTTATGTCATAGAATGTATATAAAAATGGATGATGCCTCAGCACTTCCTGCAACTATGTAAAAGTGAAGCCAAACGATAGCAAATAAGGGGGGTGGCATTTTTGCTTTTGGAATGCATTTTGTAACCTGATTTTGTAGTGACCAGGGGTAGAGCCAAAGCCAAGGAGTCAGATTGCCATCCAAATTTGCCCATTTTTTATATCATTAAAAAAACCTATTAAAAAAATGTTTTGTGAAAAGGCCACTTGTACACAAATCAGCATAATAATATCTTCCTAAAATGGTAGGAATAGTTTTTTGGAAAAATTGTTTTGATTTGTACTTTCAATTTTTAGTTTGGCTCAAGTACGATCAGCTAGACATGGAGGGGGCAGGCTTTATGATCTTTACTGCAACCAACCACCAGGGGGTGATCACCTTGCCGTAGCTTCCCTTCTGGTAGCTGCCACATAGACATCTTGATTTACAGTCTATGGTTCACATTTAGGGTAAGTCCTCAAAGATATTGTTTGTACAAATGTGTGTGTGTGTGTGTGAGAGCTGCTCTCACAATGGGCCACCTACCCAGTTGAGTAGTAAACAACATTACTTTGTCTTTTCTTTTTCCCTGTCATCCTCCTCTTTTTTGCTCTTCTCTATCCTTTTAACTAAGATAATTATAAGGCTCCCCTTCCCCACCACCACCACCATCATCATCCAAATAACCTTAAACCCACAGTCCTATAGAAGCACAGCTCAGCACAAGGCCCTAAGTGCTTTTTGTATGAATATTAAGTGCAGGATTTGTGTCACGGGTTTGAAATTGGAAATCACAAGTTTGACTAATCAGCTTTGGAGGGTCTACATTCAGTATATATGTGTGTCTTTGTGTGTATGCATGTGCATGTATCTCTTTCCTTGTCTCCACTGGCAACAGAGGTCCCCTACACACATACACACACTACCCCACCACCCCTGATTGTGCAGCAAGCCACAGTGCTTATCCACTGCATTGACAGGGCCAAATACAGCCCCCCAACACACATACACACACTCCTCTGCAGCCCCCTCCAGCTCTTCACTGCACTCACTTCCACCCATCTCCTGTTTAAAAAGGGACCCAGAAATAGCCCAAGAGGCTATTAGGAAAAATACAGCCAGAGGAGGAGGAAGCTGCAGGGGTCTAAAGGCCTACAAGGGTACTCTCCAGTGTCCCTCTCTCCATCTCTTATTCCCTGACTCACCCTTTTCATCAATCTTTTGACCTCACTCTCCCTGCCTCTCTTTGTTCTGATGAATCAGTGCTTTAGTGAACATGCATGCTATTGCTTGATAGCTGGAGCTTTTTGAGTATTCCTGACTTTGGTGGAAAATGGGGAAGAAAGATATAGATAAAGAGAAAGTGGTGGAAAATGGAGGGTGGGGAGTAATAGTGTGCAATTTGAAAAAAAGAAAAAATAAGAGTGAATATAGACTTGAGAGAATGAAGAGACCCCAAATCATTCACAGAACAAAAGTGAACAACTACAGGTTCTGCACAATCCCACAAGACAGATGACAGCCATGACAAAACATTTCAGGTCTTCATATTACAATTAATCTGTTTCTACTGAAGCTGCCATAACCTTTTCTATATCAGAAAGGTAATATAATGTCCCCAACGAGGAATGAAAACTGCAAACATATTTTCCAACATATTTCTCTTTGTTTTATGTCATTTAGTAGAAGACATGTTAATTTCAGGAAACAAATGTAGTCCCACTGTGATAAATCATTTTCATAAATCACTTTGCAATTTCTGCAAGAACTGGAACACTGTAATAAAATTGAAATTTATAAAGGACATTCAGAGGGGCTGTTTATAATAGCAGTAGCATTGGTTTTACTTTCTTTTTCATGTTTTCACATCATGTCACTCTAAACAACAGTCATGTTTTATATAAGGTGGTTTTTCAAATGGTGAAAGTCTGTAATCAATTTGGCAACATTATAATAAAAGTTAAATGTCTGCCTCCTGATAGCAACGTGCCATGATAAAAAGGTACACATTGAGCTAGATAATACTAAGCATCAGGTAACACAGCCAATGACAAAATTTCTAACCACAGTTTATTCTCTCACAGAACTGAAAGAATGATTCTACGGCCCTGGTGATATATAGTTTGACACTGTAGCAACTCGCCATTTCCAAGACTCCAGTTGTGCTGTAAAGCAGATGTCTGGTGAGATTTACTATCATTATGTCGACACATGAGACAACAGACATAAAGATAGTTTATCTGTGATGCTACAACAGAAATATTTTTGTGTCATAGATCCCCATATGTGACAATTGTGACAAAATAGCACTGTGTGGCTGTTTAACAGTGGAACTTATGAATGGAGTAGCTATTGTTATAGTATATCTTCTCTAACTGGCATTCTTCATCTAAGCAAACATTACTGAGATGCGGATTTTAAAACGACTGCAAAGATTACCTCTTTATTTCTGAAATTAATATAAAACTGGGACAGATCTTCTAAAAAATGACCAAAACAGAGCTGAAATGTTCTTAGACTTAATGCCTAAAACAGCTCCCAAAATACCAGTTCCTACATCTCCCAGAATGCAGCTCAATAGCTTTAGGCTATTTCTGCATGCACACGTGTGAATCCAGTGAAAATTCATGTTCCAAGTTCATGACACTGGCTTTCCTGTTAAAATGTTAAGGTCTTAGAAAGCCCAGCATTCTTTTCCCACAAGCCCTCCTACCTATATGACCCATATGGCCATTTGTCCCTTCCCTCTCATATGACCCATAGGGGCGTCTCATAAAGCTCATATGGCAGCAGGAGGAATTAAAGCAGTTCCACCAATATTAACAACAACATGCATCACACTAGCAAACTTTACAAACCTTTGTTGTCATGGAAATGTGGCTGGACCCAAATCTTCGACTATCCAGATATTCCTTTGTTGTGTAGGTAATTGGTTCTCAATTTTAGCATTCTAATATTCAAGACAGCAGGGAATTTCAGTGCAGTCGGAGTCCGATGATGAAAAGGAAAGCAAACAAAATGGATATAGCTTGGTCCGCTAGCTGGTAGACTACTTACTAGAGATGATAGGCATCACAATGGGGAGCTGTGATTTAAATCCCCCACCGTCGTGATTGTCACTGTTTCTGGTTATAGTGACAACCATCTGGGTCATATCAGCTGTTCTTAACGTTAACTCCTTGACAAAAACTGATGACAAACTATAACATGTAACAGTTCACCATAACAACCTGCTGGCACAAACAACATATACTGTCATATTTTACAGAAGGACAGTCT
The DNA here is from genome assembly GCF_001952655.1 of Monopterus albus. Lineage (NCBI taxonomy): Eukaryota > Metazoa > Chordata > Actinopteri > Synbranchiformes > Synbranchidae > Monopterus > Monopterus albus. The sequence goes on along the minus strand of NW_018127976.1, from coordinate 4,227,524 downwards.
TGTATTTGCTGTTTATTTTTCTTTTCTTTTCAACCAGTCTGTCTCAACTTGTGTGGGCCAGTGTTCTCTCTCTGCTGGGTGTGTTCGAGTCAACTCCATTTTAGATCGGGTACATTTATCCTCGGGCCTGTTAGGGTAGTTTTCACACTACAGTTCACGTCATCATGTGTTTCCATTGAGACCACTCAAGTCATGCTACAAAATCATCTCTGGGCCTGTGCAATTGAACGATAGACACTTACAAAATCCACAGCAAGAATGGTATCACACATGCTTGGTTTCAGACATGGCCACACAATACAAATATGAAGACAGTAACCAGTCAATAACACAAAACCATAAGCTACATTGAAATAACATGCTTTTTCATGTAGTCCGCCCTCACTACTGTACCATCCAATGGGTGCCGTATAACTCTACACAAAAGGTCATGAAGGCAGTGTGGATTTTAACTGATGTCCCTGTCTACCACCAAAACATGGCCATTACCTTGAGTAAAACCCACTGCAGACCAGTCTGGCAGTGAGCATATAATGAGGGCCACAACTGCATGATGGGAATTATTTTTTATGTTTAATCACAGCAGAGAAGACAAGGGTTTCAGGGATGATACCTCTCAGTGGGATACTTAGACTTTCAGCTATAGAGGCTGTAAAACTAAAGAATGGTGGAGCAGAGAGAGCCCACAGTCACACTGTTTTTAGGGAATAATGTCCAACAAAAAGGCATGCACAGATCTGATGCAAACTTAATTCATATTTAAATATATTTACAAATGGAGGAAACATTCAGAGTTTGGGGCACTAAATAATTTTAAAAGTTAGTTGTTTGGTAAATTGCTACAAAGTGCTAGAATTAAATGAGAGGATGTTTGCTGTGCAGGTCCAACAATGGGAGAAAGCAAAGGAGATTATTATAAAGAACTTACATAATATTTGGTCTAATCAGTGACCCAATTCAGTATGGCTGAGGAAGTTAAAATGCTTTTCCTTATTAACTTCTTGGGTAATTTCTTCTGCCATAAACAAACTCCACCTATCACTGTGAGTACAATGGAAAGTGGAATATATTGTGATTTGAGGCCAGGCTCTAAGACCTTGAATTCCATAAGGATCTGTGATGAATGGTACCATCCGCCAATTACAAAGCGCCAACAAGGCCATATTAGACTAATCACATTCTTACAGTATACAATGTATTTTACTCCTTTTTCTTGCTCCTCCCATTTCGCATCTTTTACTCTCTAAGTGGGAGTTGGAGTTGTTATGTCATGCCTACTTGACAATGCCCGATGAAGATCTTTGGCAGACTGAAACACTGGTGCAATGATATAGCCTCGTGCAATGTGCAGATCTTTTGTAGGTTTTTTGCCTGGAAGCCAGAGGTGTAAATAATCATTAAAAGCAATTTAAAAGCATTGTTTTTTATTTAAATGAGTATCATATATTTCTCAGTGCAAAGCAGAGACCTCCTATTTTCAGTTATATTTTACGTTTCTGCTTTGGCATTTTATAAACTTTCATTTTACCATATTTGACACAGCTTCTTCACAATATAATGTAGCTGTCAAATGCGCCACTACAAAATCTATTCATCCGGACAGCAATGTTATCAACGTGTTAAATTAGAATGGAAGTCCATTATACCAGAAATAATTACTTTCCCAGAATTGCTGTGAAAGGCCTACATTTTTTTTTAAACAAATGACAAATTTTAACTAAAACTTTCACAAAACTTAATTAACAGCATTCTCACACGAACATCAGAAAGTGTTGCTGGTGTGCACAATTTCAGTACCACCTCATGAGTCAATCTCGAAAGGAGGCTTAAGATAGATGGAATGTAATTCTGGCTGGTCTTGGGGATTTGGAATGTATTTGCCCATTCAGCTCCCTGTAATTATAAAAGCTCTTGCCGAGATCTGATTTGCCACTGAGAGCTTGTTCAAGGTACAGTGACTGGAACGACAGTGGCATAGCCTGACAAAGCAATATGGATGTTGCTCTTAAAATAGAGAGAACTAATTCTTTTTTTTAGTGCTGAGAGCACAGTCTCTTAGATGTGGACAAAGTAAATTTAATAATGTGCCCTGAAAGACCCTCACTGACTTTTGATTAGAATGGACTAATTTCTTGAAACAGCTGTATCCCAGTGAACATTCAGAAAATAATAATGATGCAGAAGCTAAAGTAAATATTTAGGCTTAAATCTTTAAAATATATACTGTCTCTTTATAAATGACATGAATTTTAACCTGTTTTGCACAGCAAATATGAAACAAGTGATATAATATGCAACCCGTAGGTGTCTCTTGAAATAATGCCTCCACACACAGCAGACAAACCACAGCCTCAGCAACAAGGTTACAACAATAGACAAATGGAGCATACCTGCGGTGGTGTGCCGGACATCCGTAGTTATGGTTATAATAACAGACAAGCAGGTAAGGTTACACTGTTTGATTAAGTTTAGGCAAAAAAACAATATGGTTAGATTTACAAAAAAGATCATGGTTTGAGTTAGGCTAGCTACATTGTTAAGGATAGAGGATCGTCATATAGTTACAGTAATAAATGTGGTTAAAGTTGCAATCTGAAAAGTCAAACAAAAGACAGGCCAAGGATCAAAGGTCAAAGTCTCAGAACAGGAAAAGAAGAAAAACCATAACACAGGGCTTTGCAGTGTCAAGGATGAGTAGCCTCCAGAAGAGTTGAAGGGGGATTGACCACTCCATTTGCAGCTGCTGATTTAAATGCCCTCTGGTCCCAATCAAAAAACAAAGTATTTGCAGTCCTCGGCCATATTCAAACCTCCCCCATCTCCATTTCCAATTTTGTCTGTTGGGGCACTCCACTTCCTTTCATCTTCTTATGAAATAACATTAGGTACCATATGCATGCCTTCCAGGCTTCCCATTTCAATGGCATTAATCAAATGCATACTGTACATGCAACCTTAATCAGTTTGATTCACTTGATGTAGAGTTGAAGGCAAAGTGGGTTTCTCTCTCTCCCTGTCTTCAGGCTGTTTGGTTTCTTAAATGAATGTAATGGTACAAGCAGAGCATGAATTTCCTTCTGTGTGCTCCATTTCATCACTTCCATCCCACGGGGCCCTCTCCGAAGAGGGAGGTTGAAAAAAAAGAAAAGAAAAAAAAAATGAAACAGAAAAATAATTTGCTCGCTTTGCCTGGAAGATATACATTGCTATCTGTGTGGAGCTTCTGCGATAAGACTAATGTGCGTTTGGTGCCACAGCACAGAACAAGCTATGAGCAAAGGGCAAAGGTCAGTGTGCCTGGCACAGTATGTGTGTGTGTGTGTGTGTGTGTGTGTCTATCAGACTTGTGCCCTCATTTTGTTACCTATTTACTGGAATTACATGGCACTTTCCAAAGCTGTATCTACACAGGTTTCCCTTGTGCAGGGGTTGCCGTGCAGACCCCAACATCAACAGCTGACCTGAGGATTCACACTGACCCATTCATTAGACTGTAAACTCTCTAAACAAGAGGTAACATTTCAGATGAACTCTTCCCATCACCTCAGTTTAAAGCAGGAGAAGGTACTTCACATAGCCACTGCGTCACTAATTTCACACCCACATTATTCAGAGGAAGTAACAGAAAATGCTGGAAAATGTCAGAGATAAACAAAAGGTAGTGTCAAAATAATGCTTCCGTGGCTGTTGGGATAAAATATGATACAGTCAGCACTGACTCTAAATTTTGTTTAGTTTGGCAAGTGGCGAAGGAACTGGATACACCAGATAAAACACCCTGGGATAACAGAAACACCAGTGTAATAAGTTACCACTTATATACTGTATGTGTCTCATTAAAGCAAACTCTTTCTTGATGCTAGTCATATCAATTTTACTCCCTTGGGAAGTATAAGAAAATGTTATTGGAGACTTAATGAGCTGCTATTCAAATGGTCGGGTCATAAAAGATTCATTTGTTTACCAATGAATTATTGAGAGGTAAGATTTAATCAAAGCTACAGATGCTGCAGTCAGAAAGTGTCGTTAATCTCAGTTTGATTGCAACTAAATGAAAATATAGAGTATAAAACAAATCTGAGACTGACTGTTGATTGCAGTGTTAATTACAGATACCAAATAAGAGACAGCAAACAATATAAAAGCGATTACTAAGATTGGGCCAGTAATCATCTGATTGAATTGTTGTTCACATGAACTTACTCTCCATCTGCATTACTTTAATGGAGTCATCCATCGGTCCATTCAGATGATGAATGATTGTGTGTCCTCTTTGAAACGGTACTGTGATGCTTTATTTTCCAGTAAACAAGATGGCGATAACAAGATAACAAAACAAAATGAATCGTTGCTAGTGATGATCATACAAACAATAGGTCTATTAGCATGTGGCTCTGAAAAAGCAGTGAACAGCTGTAAAAGACACCTCATCTGAAGTTTGACATTTGTGTCTCACTACAGA
>NW_018127976.1:4220728-4222995 GCF_001952655.1 Monopterus albus | reverse complement strand
GAAGAGATCTTCACACACATCCTCCAAAATGAGGAGCTTGACCTTTTATATGCAGTGAAAAATGTATAATCCATATTGAAGACCATGCAAAGTGGAGGTTTTCACTGAATTTTAGTGAGGAAAGAGCAAGAGGAAAAATACTGCACTGAGTGTATCTTCAGGTGAACATCTTTGCGTCGTTTTTTCTCCCTGCTCTCTGCCTGCCAGGTTCTCTGCAGCTGCTGAGCTACAGACGACTTCAAGGGCTTTGCACTGCTGAGCTCTGTGAGCTCCACATCCTCTCCTCCCTGCTTCCCCCACCTCTTCCTCTCATGTGCTTCTCTGAGTGTTTCTCATGCCTGTAGTCTAAGGAGCTTTAGAAATTCAACTGTGGTAATGGGAGCAGCAGTCAATCAAATTGTAGTTTCAAAGGTGATTCTTTGTTTCATGCTTGCTTCCCACAAATCCCATCGAGCCTGGCACCTGTCAGGTTGCCATTCTAAAATGCAGTATCTAATGCCAGTCACCCAAACCCCACGGGTCCCTTGGCAGGTGGAGGGGTTGACTTGTCAACTGCCTGTCAAGAAATGAGGTCAATCTATTTTTCTAGGTCTGCCTGTTCTTAATAAGGTGAAACAAAACAACTGAAAAAGAAAACACTGTGTTCAGGTGTTTTTCTCTAACTCACTTTCATGCAAATTTGGTACAAGAGCTAATTTTATGCTACAGCTTTTGGGAGGAGGGGTATTTATACATGCTTTATGTAAGGTTCAAAAAACATAAATAGCTCCTGGTTTTCTACTGATGTATTTCAATCTTACTGATTCTGACAGCACTGTCAAAACACCACTGGTGCTGCCAAATGAATTCCCCTGTAGAGGAACAGAAAAACGTGATATGGCCCGATCTCTGGATGCCCACAGCATATTTAGGGGTTCTTGTATCTCGTAAACTATTTCTTGATTTGAACTGTTTGCTTACATAAATCTGTGTTTATTTGCCCATGTGTTCTTTATTACCTGTACTGTGTGTTTTTGAGCCTGCCAGTAGGTCACCATCGTTGTACTAGCCTGAGCCAGCCATTTTACTCACATTGTTGTATTTATCTGAGCCAGTCTTTGTTCCAGCCATTATACTTATCTGTGTTATAGCCTTCCCCTTCACCTGTATTCCAGTTACCTGTTTATATACCTACCTGTATCAGCCATTCTATCTGAGTTGTCCTGTTTACCTGCCTCAGACAGCCCTGTCACACCTTACCACTACCTTTTTGGCCCTGGTCTGCATCTGGGTCCTCATATTACAAAACATGACAACTTAACTGGATTATGAGAATACATGTTTTATCTAATCTAAGGAAAGACACATTTTCCTTCCAAATACACAGGAAGGCACCAGTAATTAATAAGTAGTTGTATATGGTCTTTTGCAAAGAACCTGAAGTTCCCATAACTATTAGGCTTTTTAAATTTCATGTTTATACTCTTCCTTCGAATATTTGAACAAGTGCATTTATGCAAGTAGCAGATCACCTCAGGTCATTTATAATATGAAACACTTTGTTCAAAACTATACAATAACTTATAAAAAACCCATTTTGCCATCATCTGACATGCACAAGGATCAGATTCATTTTGGAGTAGTTGCACACTGCTGTGCTCAGTCTATTTATATAGTTTACACTATATACTGTATGTATATAGTATATTTACACAAAATGCAGGGGAGAAATCTGAGAGTGCAGACTCAGAAATGAGCACACACATGGCCAGGATTACACTCTCAAATCTGACTCTGCATCTGCAAGGCTGGACCTGCGTGATCTCAAATTCTGAGTTTCAAACTAAGTAGTACTTAACATGGGGTTTTTGTACACTCAAACATTTTGGCAGGGAACTACTTCCATATAAATGGATTTGTTTTGCATATTGTGTAATTCGTATCCATATAAATGTATTTGTTTTGCGTATTGTGTAATTCGTAGTGTGTTGCGTATTGTGTTATATCATGCTGGCTTGCTGACAAAGATCTGACCCTTTAATATAGGATTCTTAATCTGTCCCTTTGATCGCAGTGTGTTTCTCTAGGGTCAACCTCAAGAGGTGATCAAGTATTCACGTCAGTGTTATGTAAATGCTGCTCTGTTTCAAAGTGAAGACTGACTGATGGCCAAGAATGAGCATCCTTCCCCAGACAATCCTCTTTTATTTCCTTTTCCTGAACCTTCAAAAGGAAGTTTGTGTTTTCTCTGCAGCTCTGAAATATTAGGTTAAGTAGCATCAGCAGGA
>NW_018127976.1:4214049-4220707 GCF_001952655.1 Monopterus albus | reverse complement strand
ACTGGATACCTACAGTATATGACATATCAGACGTCTGAGGGCAATTTTCCTGTCTTGATACATGGACAGTTTTGTTGGTGCTTTGTAGTTTAACAATGCAAGTTCCATTAAGTTTAATTTAAAAATGTAAATTACTTTTTATATTTGTTAGGAGTTAAGTGACAGTCATCTTGAATTTGAATGTGTTTCAAGCTCCTTTTTGCAAATTGCAAATAGAAATCCTCTAAGCTAAATAACAGCCAGTGCATAGTATTATATCTCACAGGCAGCAAGGCAAATACTACAGACATACAGCTGGGCTGGCATACACAAGATATGCAAAGCAGTGAGAGGTGAAAAACAAAAATGCAGCAGCGAGCATGGAGTGCATATTTCAGTAATACTCGCAACAGTTAATCTCATTCCTAAAAATAAAATGCTGTCAAAACCCAAGGCTCAGACCCCAAACTAAATGTAGGATTGTATGTATAATTAACAAGAAACTCTAAGCTTTTTATGCTGAAATAAACTTGTGAAGGTGAGAACTCTCTATCTCCAAGCAACTGCTCTTTTTAATCCTCGAAAGCAGTATGATGTGTTTGTATTCCAATCCAAAACAGATGCTACACCAATTGGTGAAATAAAAACAGCACAAATACAAAACAACAGAAAACAAGGAAGAATACAGTGCAGCTTTCATATGTTCAGAGGCAATTTGGCCACATCTGAATAAACCCAAGTAACCAAAACTATCTGAATAATTACTTATATCTATAGAAATGTTATCAGTTACAACACATCTATTAACACTCACATCCATCATGCAGAACTTTGCATAACCCTTTTTTTCTCTTTATTTCTAACAAAAGTTCAGAGGTCCTTTATAGCTGGCTGAGCAAATTAACTACTCATACTTTAAAGAATGATTCATATAACCTTCGCTATGAATTAACGGATTCTATTTTATACACGATAGAGAGGCTGCAAAAACAACCGAAGAGCTGCAAGTTACAAGTTAATGTAGCTGGGAGACACCACATCCTGTTCAGTTTTCACTTGATTTATCAGACAATGTATAAAATCTTAGTTAATGCACCTTTAAGTGAAAAGCAAGTTGTTAAGCTGTAGTCCATCTTTTGGGATTTAATGTTGCTGGTAAAGTATGTAACAATCTAAGTCACTTTCATTCAAACACATGAAATCACATACACTTCCTTTTTTACTGTAGCTGAAAAAGTGAAAACGCACAAATGACTTAAAACTGTCTTTTTGGCAGTCACCTATCAACAGTAATAGAAATCTAAAGCTCTGCATAGCATTCTTGCCACGTCAAATAATCATGTTGACCTGGAATTTCTGAGTAATACAACCCCCCAGTGCAGTGTGAAACTTTGAAAAAGTGAGTGAGAGGCCAAGGAATATGCCTGTGATCCGAGGATGTACCGTCTAATATTAAACTCTAACGCATGAAGGATTACTGAAAGGCTCTTGTCCACAGATTCTGTCTTCTTGTGCTGTGGGGTAAGGCAGCCATAACACCCTGTGCAAAATTAATTGCTTTTCTGTGCAACATGCTTCACCTATGACTAGTAAAAGGAAACAAATAAAATCACACCACGGGATATACATTATAGATGGAGTGTACATGAACAAGTTTCTTGCCAAGCACAAGCACCAGGCACAAAGCTAGTCAGTATCACTTGAATAAATGAGAGAGGTAGAGAGCTGTAGGCACACTGGAATCTTGCAATGCCAGCATATGAACTGTTTCTGGTCATCCCCTACCTGTCTGAAGCAGCAGGTTGGCCATTGCGAGGCTTGTTCACCTGGGCGTACAGAGCCTCCAGGGATTTGCCATTGTCCTGAAGCCTCAAAGGAACGTGAGGACTCTGAGGACGTTGAGGAAGATGGTAGTGGTGGTTGTAATCGTCCATGCTGCTGCTATCTATCAACAAGTCTAATGATCCGATGCCAGCATAGGTGTGCTCTTCGTCTGAGCTGAAGGTCCGGCTGACAACATCTTGGATCTCAGCATATTCCCTCTCTGTTGCCTGCTGCTCCCTTAGTTCCAGCATCTGGACCTGTATTCTGTGATAAAAAGTGCAAAAAATGTTGTATTTATTTGTGATGTAAAATGATTAGTTAAAGGTGGTGTTGTACTGGACTACATTATATTCAGAGGCGTCTCTATATTTTTGTCCTCCCCAGCTACATATAGTATATGAGAGGGTCAGAATATTAGGAACACCTCTGAATATATTATAGTCCAGTACAAGACCACCTTTAATTATGACCTCAGTAATTAACATAATTAAATCTATACATTTCTGACACTTTCACCAAAAACAAACAAACAAAAAGTTTCATAAACACAGATGTTAAGGTAGAAGTGTTGCACAGGATGTATGTAATTAAGTGGCCAGTGAGTGCATTTGATTAGTCAAAAATGACATTCTGTATAGCTCTAGATGGCGAGCCTGATGTCGCCACAGACATCATGGTTGATGATGTCCCCTCAGAGCAGACCCCAGAAGCAGAATCTCCTCAGGAATGCTGGTCAACAGCACTTTAGACACCAAACCAAATAACTGACTCAGAGTGACCTATCACCAGAGTCAAGATAAGGAGACCTTATCTCCTCCACAGCCATTAAAGGTGTAGTAAGCAATTCTAGTCCAATACCCTTTTTTTTAATCAAATTTAGCAAGTGTTATTTTCTGTCTGCTAGCTGTCCATTCTGTATATATAATTTGTTTTTGTTTATTATTATAGCCATGACACCAAAAGTCTATAGCCTAATAATGACCTACAGAATCATAATTATTGGCATGATAACAACTTCAGCCTAGTGGAATAACAACATCTGAATAGGCTTGACCACTTTTACACAACATCGTCTTTCACGGGATCTTTCCTGACTCAGAGAATGGTTCTATGTGAACGCCTGTCAGTCTGCAGCTAATAAGACTCAGTCATGCTGTTGCATGAAAGACAGCAGGGGAGTGGAGAGGAGAAGGGCTGAGGGCAGGTGGAGGAGGGAGTTTACCTCCCACTGTGGTGACCCTGGCAGCAGCCACCAGACTGCTCACTAATTCCAGATGTTGGATTGCTGCTGCAACAAAAAAAGAGATCCACACACATCCATACAAGCACACTACCTCCCACTGGTGCTAGAGTTCCCTATTACCTCAGGTCATTACTGACCTCTGACCCCCAACTGCTGTTCCTCACAGATAATTGACAGGTTTGCAACAACGCTAAAATGTCTGTATTTTACTAACAGCAATCTCATTTCAAACAATCCCCATTTTTCAGTGCTGGATTAACCTAATTCCCAGAGCCATTGATTGCCTTGATTATTTTTAGTAATTCAGAATCTCATTTTCTCTGCATTATCTGTGTAATGAAAATTTTGATGGAGGCCTGATGTAGTGTTGCATGATATGCATATCATTTTTACACCTCTATCCAAGTCGGTCTGGTGTAGTTTTGTGGACCACAAACAGTATGGAAACTATGAACTCACAGCACAGTTGTGTACAAGCACTGTGGTCTCACTTTAACTTGTGCTGTCAGGAAACAGAACAAAAGTCTCACAGGAAGAGACACACTAATACCCAGAAGCCCTTTCACCTGCCATCTGGCTTAAATGATGTCATATTTCTGCCAGGAAGGACCAGACAATGATATTACCATAGGTTCACAGGAAGTCCACTGGGATCTCAAGGCCCTGTGGTGTTTTATGGACTAATCAGATTCATAAAAACTGTAGTATTGATATTTGGTAGGAGATAATGGCTTTGGCTAGACTGGTGACATGAAGCCAAAAGAGAGTCTTATTTTCCAGGCCTCCAGAGTCTGATAATGGATAAACCTAATGGGTGCATTTTGATACAAATATATTAACATTCAAAAATGCCAAAAGATCTGAGTGATGCTGTTGTCATTAGCATCAATACCATGAGATCCATCCTGTGTTGTAACCAGATGGCTCATATACAACCATCAACTTTCAGAACAAGCTTTGGTTTCATTCATCACATCCTTCATATTTTGCAAAACATCTAAACTGTCATACAGTCTTGTTTTATGGCATTATTATTATTATGATTATTATCATTATTATTAGCAGCAGCATTAAAAATGTTTCCTCTGCTCAGGATAATTTTAGAATTTGCTTTTCATTAGCAAATTTGTGCAGTAGTCTATAGACCTACAGTGAAAGTGACCACATCGTACAGTTTACAAAACCAAAATAAGGCCATTGGGAAATGTGTTATTTTAGTTTAACGCATACATTAAGAACACTTGCACTATTTTGTAGCATATGAGTTCAACTACTGAAAAAAAGAACAAACACAGGATGGAAAATGAAAACTAAAGTCAATTCAGGCGGTCAGCCTACCTCTTACAAACTGAAGTACAGAATAGTATCTTTTACTAAGGAAACATAATATATGCTCCTTTTACAAGGTAAACAGATAGTGCTTTGTTTTAGTACATGGGTTAAGAACATCCTCACTGTCAGGTTTGCCCGGCTGCCCCTGCCTCTCTTACTCTGTTTCTCTTTTTCGGCCCCAATTACATCACCTGGCACACCTGTTCCAGACCCCCTGATTGTCACCAGCTGCACCTCATTGGTTCTATCCTTACTTATACCCCGCTAACCTATCACTCCCTTGCCAGTTTAATCTTGTTCTCAGGCCCATTCGATCATTGTTTTCTTGTATTTGATCATTTGTCTCTCACCCTTAGTTCTCCTAGCTCCTACCAGTACTATCTTCCACTCTCCATTGCCACACTCTCCTTCTGCTGTTTTCCTCCTCCACGGACGTCTCCTCCGGATCCTGGACCTACTCAGCCCTTCCAGTCTCCACCATTTCAGGTCGATGCACCTGAGCTCATTGGTACAAACTCCTGTCTTCTTTCTCCACAATCACCACCGTCTTTCCGTCGAACAGCTCAGGAGTGACCCCAGCATCCGCAGCCCTGCCTACTCCCATCCATTTCACCACAAACTGGTTTCTCTGCTGCTGATCGACACCCGGTTACTCCCATCATTCTACACTTGCCTGTTTTCTTATTGACTGTTTCTCACCTCACTGTAAATAAATTTAGCACTGCTTGCACTGATGTCAGCTACCTGGGTCAGCCTATCTTTACTCGCTCTCTTCCGTGTCCGAGCAGACAAAACACTCACAGCATCCCCTGCATTTTTTAACAGATCTGATGGTTTATGATTAGCTTTATCCAGACATTCCTTTCTTTGTTATGCATGAATAATGCAACTCTAACAGTGGTAACATTAATTATGCACATTTAATTTAAGTGTAGCCTACTTTGTATGTTATTAAGTGTATGCTATTAACATTCATTCATTCATTTTCTACCGCTTGTCCCTAAACGGGGTCACGGGGTGCTATTAACACTTCACATTCAAATTCCTTCCTTGATGGTTGTGGTTAGGATAAGGTTAGATTCAGGTTATGGGGAAACACATCTCAACAAAGAAACAGATTTTGGCACAGGAGGTACAAGATTAGCTCCGGTTTCACTCGAGACCAGAATGGTATTGTGAGACTTGTGAAGAGTTTTAATGTGTGAGCACGTGTATGATAGTATATTGTTCTTTATTATACAATATTAAGATTGTAATCTGGCTAATAATAGTCATTTTTACTAAATGTATCAGTAACCTAATTATGCTTTTTTTTCTCTGTAACTTAAAAGGGATACAGTTAAAAAAATAAAATAAAAAGGGGGATACAGGTACCTTTTATGCATCCTAAATAATGCAATTCCATTTATTCTCCTTCTGTGTTTGAAATTTCAAAAGTTTCACTTATTCTATAAAATATCTCTAAATCTCAATTCTCAAATTGCGACAAAATTTTGTGCCAGTCATGGTTTGCAGAGGATGAATCCTAAAAAGTTCGATATGGGTTCCTGAGAAATTTTGTGTTTTGATAGAGATTTTCTCTGTGCTGTAACATATTCATTAGCTCCAAACATTACATGCACTGCTGATACCTGTATTCTTTCTGGGAAATCAGCAACTGCTGCTCAACTCCCCCTGAGAGGGTCTGTACCATACATACTCCATTAGCCAATTAATGGACCAGATGGTTAATATTAGGAAAAGTGCTGCCCACTCTGTACATATACTGTATATCTCCAATTTCTAGCCGTTTTCTTTTCTGAAGAGGTGAGGAGGTGTTTTTATATCACTAGCCCAGGTAGAGTTTCAGAAAGGAGACAACTGTGTTTCATCGCAGCCTCACTGTGGATTTAATTGTTAATTGTTCATTTTCTTTTGTGTCTATTTGTGTCATCCTAATTTTTCTTAGTAATCCAAATATTCTTCATAACAGTGCAGTGAAAGGCTTTTCCTCCAGGCTAACAAACACTCCACTATTCAACCCTAAGGCAGGGCCTGAAAGAAGGGATTTTATAATCTTAACTGATTTTAAAAATGTGAGAGACCACATAATAACTTTTCATGTTTTAATCTTGAGAGCATACACATACAGTGGGTACGGAAAGTATTCAGACCCCCTTAAATTTTTCACTCTTTGTTATATTGCAGCCATATGCTAAAATAATTGAAGTTCATTTTTTTCCTCATTAATGTACACACAGCACCCCATATTGACAGAAAAACACAGAATTTTTGACATTT
>NW_018127976.1:4202778-4213198 GCF_001952655.1 Monopterus albus | reverse complement strand
GAACTAATATAACATACAAGTTTCACTTTTTGAAACAAATTATTGAAATAAATGGACTTTTCCTTGATATTCTAATTTTTTGGCACATACCTGTATAGACAGGTGTGTGGCTTTCCTAATCACGTCCAATCAGTATAATCAAACACAGCTGGACTCAAATGAAGGTGTAGAACCATCTCAGGGATGATCAGAAGAAATGGACAGCACCTAAGTTAAATATATGAGTGTCACAGCAAAGGGTCTGAATACTTATGACCATGTGATATTTCAGTTTTTCTTTTTTAATAAATTTGCAAAAATGTCAAAAATTCTGTGTTTTTCTGTCAATATGAGGTGCTGTGTGTACATTAATGAGGAAAAAAATGAACTTAAATGATTTTAGCATATGGCTGCAATATAACAAAGAATGAAAAATTTAAGGGGGTCTGAATACTTTTCGTACCCACTGTACATAGATGATTCAGTCAAGAGGCAGGACCACATACTTGCTTGTTTTTAGTGAACAATTTCAGACACACCGATTCCAGGGACCAGGGATCTCACAAGTGATGAAATGTGACTTCTGAACAAAATAAACATGGCGGAAATTCATCAACAAACAGTAGCACTCATGTACGCTAAAAAAAGAGGAGAAAAAAAATTGTGGATGAAGTCTTACGCATATTGCAGCCTGAGCTGGAGGTGAGTGGGGAATAAAGAAACAAGGAGGCTAGTGCAAGCTAATGCTACAAGTGGTTGTGACACTTCCCAGCCAGCTCACTGTCAGTGGCTGCTGCAGGTGTCTGATCAGGATTCAATCTTTGTTGCCCCCACACTACAAGATTCTAGTGATGGGAAGTTCGGATCATTTTACTGATTCGGCTCTTTGAATCTTGTTCAGCAAAATGAACAAATCTTTTTCGAGTCATTTCGTTCACTTCAGCAGAATGTAATTAAAATGTTACATGTTACATTCCCCATCTACTTATGCACATATTGATCACGTTTCGAATAAGAAAGAACTGTAATACAGCCAAGGTCATATTATAAGTAATATCGTACTTGTGTCTTGAGACTATGCAGTTACTTCATCACCTCACCTCCGGATATTTTGGGTCAAATTTGTTTGGTCTTTTGTCATGTAACATCCTAAGCTAAGCTATGCCGTGCCGTGTCATCTTCTTAACTCTTTATTAAAACATTCAGTGTTATTAAAAAGAACCATAATATTGACAGATATCCTCCGGATATTTTGGGTCAAATTTGTTTGGTCCTTTGTCATGTAACATCCTAAGCTAAGCTATGCCGTGCCGTGTCATCTTCTTAACTCTTTATTAAAACATTCAGTGTTATTAAAAAGAACCATAATATTGACAGATATTATAGTCTGTAGGAAATAAAAAGCTATTTTATAATAAAAATAAATGCATCATGTAACAGTAAGAGTAAAAAAAAACTGTAAGGACGGTTGAAAATTAACTAATTTCTGTATCCAACAAAGCGGTCATGTCATGTTACAAAAACGAACAACTCGAAACCGAGGACTCGAAAGGTGTACTAATCTAATGCTTTGTTGCGCATGTGCGATCAACACAAAATGAACGAATCACTCCCCAAGATGACCCGATGTTCTCAAGTCATGGGAAAGATTTGTTCAAAATGATCGAATCGTTCGTAAACGACACATCACTACAAGATTCCAAGTTATGAATATCAAACATGCTTCATACTCATGATTCAAGATCAGGGCCCCTCTAATCCTGTTGGAGGCATAAAGGTCATTAAGGTCATTAAACACCACACACTACAGCATCATTTGGCCTGAGAATTGCTTCCGAGTGGCCTCACGTCTGGGAATGCCCTCACAATTGTCGGGAAGGGCAAGTTGGGCTAATTATCCTGTAGTGTGGGGCCGGCCTAAACCACTAACTGACCAAGTCTTTAAAAAGATGATGCTATTTTTTCCTTATTGTTTCTTTTGCTCAGCTTTTTCTTTTCCTTATGTTTATGTTTTAGATCATTCATTGTCAATAAACTGAGAGAAAAATTACCCTTCACATAAATTAAAACCAAATTTGTGATGATGGTGTTACTCAAAGTTAATTTTAGCAATGCACATGAAAGCAGAAGACTCTCACATGAAGTATTTGCTTTAGCACATCATACTGGTACAATTATAGACCTGGCGTGAACTGGTTTCCACATGTCATCTCACCTCAAGACTTTCCACTTCACACTCACTTGGAATAAAACTCACTGTTTATCTAGCAGGGCTGTTATTTTGGACCAGGGAGTGTTGGGTATCTGTACTCTCAGATACTCATTTGAAGTCAACACACATGAAGTTTAAAAGGCCTGCCTCTTCAATATGCATTGTTACCACGGTGCATGAAACAGAATTTGTTTGGTCTCTTACTTTCTCATCCAATTGCCTTGAATAGATTTTTCTTTTCAATGGCCCCTCATCAAAACATGTTCTTTTGTTCTGAAGTGCAGATGGAGAGCTGAATGTATCTGAATCTAATCAAAGTGTAGTAAATGACAGAGCATGCAGCTGTGTGTTCAAAATCACAAACCTCTGATAGCCCATCTTTTGCGCTGGCACTTGGCACATAACAGCATAATGTAATCACAAAGATAATTCTCCAAGTTTCACAGTGTTAATAATCACATTAACTTGCTGTTGGTATCAATATCATTACACTTCCCACTCAGCCAGTTGTAGCTTCCTTTGAACTTAGTATACAAGTAAGACTCAAATAGAAAAAGGATTTGAGTGGAATGTTAACCTTGCTGCTGAAATCACAGTGACAAAAAAAACTTAAATAAAAAACCAAATTCTCATACCTTATCCAGATTTACTGTCTGTTGAAAGTGTATTGTGCTGACTGACCTTTCACAGAAACACTGCTCAGGTTTTGTTTGTACAGAGTTAGCAAGAAGCTAAGAAGCTCAGGTTTTGTTTGTACAGAGTTAGCAGGAAGTCAAACAGCAAACAACAGAAAGTGATGTGCTTTGCTGTGATCTGGGGAATGGGGAAAAAGGAAAGTGACCATGGACTGCTGGCCACTGATTACAAGCCAAGCAGAGCCAAGCAGATAAGCAAGGATGGACATCATAATCAGCTGCCACAGAGAAAGACAGAGAGGAGGGAGTTCAGTTCAGCAAGAGAAGGAGGAAGGAACATCATCAGGCTGTCTATGTGTGCTTCCCACACTGGGCAGGAAAACAATTTCAGGGCTAGCATGTGCACAGATAAGTTAGAGACATGCCACCAACACAACCTGCTGTGTTTCTTTCTCTCTCTCTCCTCTCCCCCGTGGTCTTATATGAATGAGGGCCACCACCACAGAAACGGCTGCTCTCCAACC
This sequence comes from Monopterus albus, assembly GCF_001952655.1. NCBI lineage: Eukaryota > Metazoa > Chordata > Actinopteri > Synbranchiformes > Synbranchidae > Monopterus > Monopterus albus. The sequence goes on along the minus strand of NW_018127976.1, from coordinate 4,209,848 downwards.
CACCCAGCGTCCAATCAGAGTTTGTTGTCCTGCTGTCTTCTTAACATAAGCCAGTCAGACTGGGGTGTCTAGGGGTACTGTCCGCAAGCATAAAGAACTCTGAGTAATGGTTGCTGCTACTGGGCTGAACAGAGATTTAGATGATCCTAACCACAGGTTCTAATGCCACCTTGATGAGACATGAAGCTACCAATCACAGGAGCTGTGAAGATCTGCCAGATTTTAGCTAAACAAATGCTGCTGATAACCACTTTTCATAAAGTGGATGCACTGTACTGCACTGTAGTAAAGTTAGGATATGTACTCTCTTCGTCATCTTCAGTCATGCTTCCAAAAGAGGCTGACAAGATATCAGTGAAGCCCACTGTTAACTAAAAATAAACATAAAACAAATTATGGCTGCAAGAACATCAAGCCAAACCATAAACTGCATGAATCATATAAAGGTCAGACTTTAAAATATAGAACTGTAACAGTCTTATTGCAGGGGAAAAGGGCAGGTTTTGTGAATTAATCTGTCACACGCCATGGCTCCTATTTCGAATTACTAAAAGTACTGTCAAAACCTTCTGCTTCAATTAATGATCACTAATGCGCTGAGCTGCATTCCAGGTTGTGCTGACCCGCAGTGCTGTCTGATGACTGCCTGATCCATAATTTCATAAAATAAAATACGTCTGTCTCCACTGCGATCAGTCAGCACATGTGCCTTAAGGACAGACCTATGACAGTCAAATGTAGCAAAAGGGAAGCATAAAACAGTAGTGCAACCAAAACATACGAGAAGAAATGGATTTCTGAGTTGAACCCCAACTTTGAATATCAACTTGGCTTCATGGAAGGCTGGTTTATTATTACCGACCACCAATTTCCCTCAGGATTCCTTTTCTATTTACTCAGGAACAATCCTGGCATAGATGAGTGATCGGATTTGGGAACAGGTACAAAAGAAAAGAATTAAGTTGCCCTCCTGCACATGGGAGCAGCGACCAATGCTAACACCTGCACAAAAAAACACAAACAGGACATGGAATGAGAATGTGCTGCAGGACAAAGTTGCAGAAAGAGGAATTAGGTGAGAAAAACAAAAAACAAATCACATTTATAGAGTATATGCTTGTGTGTGTGTGGTGGTGGTGGGGTGGGGGCATGTACACTGTGCCTGTGTTGATTCCATTTCTTAGCATGACAGGCTTATGCTAGCCATTTGGGACCTGCTCAAAGGGGACAAGTTTGAATGGAGATTCAGGCCTGCTAGTCTTCAGTGTGCACTAAGGGAAATATGTAGGGCCCTCAGCCAGAACGGTTCACACCCACATGCCTTCACTGCAAGTCTAAGCTTAGGAACAAAAGGAAATGTGCTATAGTCTTTTCAGCAGGGCCTCCAGATGTTCTATTCAGCAGGGAAGAGGACCTTTCTGAGGGTTACTGTATTTTGTGTGCACACTTGTTTGTGTTTTTAGTACCCTGGATTTTGACAGCCATGCATCCTTTTTTCCCTTCGCTATAAGAGGCAGTGGTATCAAGCATTATTGTTTCTATTCAATTAGCTGTCATTACCAGTGGCAGATTGATTATTGTTTATTTGGCTGGTGGCGAACAATGGAAGCTGCTAAATGTCTTCTCATTCATCCTGCCACCAATATTGTCTTCTATGTTAGAGAGAATCACATGGCTTGTTGTCAGGCATGAGGCACATGTGGCACAACCAATGCTTTGCCTTATGCATCTGGATGTTCTGATGTCCACACACAACAAAGGACATGGAGCCAAGGGGGATGGATACAAAAGAAAAGCTTATTTTTAGTGATTAAGGACTTGGGGGAGCTGCAGGAGAAGACAAATGCGGAATTACAGCTAGTGTCCATTGGTTTCACTATTATAAGGGACACTATTCAATCATACAAATCCACAGCGGTCTCCCAGCACCATTAGGAGGTCAGCGCCTCTGAATGGCACAGGCAGCATCAGTCCATAAATGATCTATTTAATGTACTGATATAAAAGAAAGGGACATTTTGCAAATTGACATCTGAGTGCTTTCCCAGAAATTTGCAGCCTTGCTCAGTTTTGTTAATTAGGCAGTTTCCTAATGTTTTTGGTCAGCAGCCTTTGATTTTATTTATTTATTCTTTTTCTCTGTTCAATTGGTGCTTACTGCTGATTGTTTTAGGCTCTATCTGAAGACTCACCTTTCTTGTTCCAGCCTCAGCCGCATAGTCTCCTCATCTGATGGCTGCATGTCCTTGGCATTAGATTTACTGGAAATCTTCCTCTCCATCCTTTCTCCTGGCTGTTCATCCCTCCGGTGCTTTCCAAACCTGAGTAAAAGTGACAAACAGAATGGATTTAATTAAGGCCCAGGATTTAATAATTTTCAAACCAGTATGGGCTTTTTTTCACAGCAACATCTTTCTTCCTTTGTCTGGAAACTTCAGGTGAAATACTCACTAGAAAATTAAAGTGTCAAACTGTCAAAGCTTCAGTTTGGATTTGCACTGGGGAGACAGTTCAGGACAAGTCCCCCTGGGCACCCATGCGCTACTGAAGGCATAACTTGGCCTTTTTCTTATAAATGCAATCAAAATGCAACAAGCCATCAAAAGATAACTCAGTGTAATGAAATCCCCCCCTTCCAAACAGAACAGCAGAAAAGATTCAGTGTGTGGTTTTAAAAGTAAGTCTGAAAAGCAGAAAATGGTTAAGGAGAGAATGAATTCCCTGTTTCCTCCCTGAGCTGTAGAGTTTAAATAAAAGTGATGGGAGCAGTGACAGCTCATGATTTAATTTGAGCAACCAGGGAACAAACTACCTGCAATTGGGTGAATGTAAGTGGAAGGAAGGACCAAGCTCGATGGCATCATATGAAACTTTCTAGACAGTGTCACAAATTTTTACATTTTAATAATGGCAGTGACACATCTGTCGCAGTAAATCCATGACAGCTTTACAGCAAAGTGAAAATAAACCAACTCAGTGATCATAAATTCCTCTGGACAGCTGAGCTTGACACTGGGCAAATAACTGACTGGAAACTCTATCCTACATAAGGATGTGGGAAAATGATGAAGAACAGAAAACAGAAAGGAGGCAGTTGACAAGGCATTTACAGCAGTGCACTCTCACAAACACACACACACACTCACTCAATGTATGGTCGGCTCTACTCTGACTGCACTGGCTGAGACTTTGTTACCCACAACAATGTGCTTGTGGATAACACTAATATCAAATGGCACCTTATACACTGTACCTCCAAAAGCTGCACTTTGTCATATTTGCTGTCAACAGATAAAACTTTTCCCCACTCCTGTCCCTGAAAAGTTAGTTCTGGCTGCTCTAAGGTGAGTGGTTTCAGAGTTTGCTCCACACTCCTGAAATGTGCAGATATTTTCAAGGTGAACCATGACTGATTGTCAGGACTGTGGATGTCATTCATTTTGTCTACCTGTCCATGTGTGAAAATTTGATTTCAGGGTATCAAACAGAAGCAGAGGAACATGAAAACATGATATTAGTTACAAACTATGCACCTACATCAATCAGTATAGTGGCAAGCATATATACACTCACTGGCCACTTTTAGTTATGCCTCTACAATTGTATGCACTTCATTGCAACACTTCAGCCTTAACATCTGTGTTTATGAAGCTCAAAATGGTTCAGTTTTTGGTGAAACTGTCAAATGTTAAGCATATGTTTATTATTGAGGTCATAGTTAAAGGTGGTGTTGTATGGGACTACATTATATTTAGAGGTGTCTATATTTTTGTCCTCGCCAGCTACATACATGAGAGGGCCAGAATATTAGGAACACCTTTGAATATAATGTATTGACATGCATGCAATTGCACAGCTATTCCTAATAAAGTGGCCGATAAGGATTGACCATTCCATAGACAAGAATGGTGTAATTAAAATTGTTGTAAATACTTACAATCAGAGTTAGCATTGGGTAATCTCAGACCATAATCATGCCTTGAGTGGATGAAGCACAGGAGGCTCCACGAAGGCCACAAATTAAAAACAAACTGAACTGAAATGTAAATATAAAAATATCAGATGAATAGACCAATACAGACTAAAATTCTGCTGGCAGAACAGCTGAAAGGTTCTGGAAGAAACTGTGAAAGGTCAAGACATTTGTGCAAATGGATTCTCTTTGGTAGTGACTTTGGAATTGTAATCTCTGAATATGTTATGGCCTGGTGGGAGATCACCAGAAAGCCCAGGAGAAGCATAGGAAGTAATGTCTGGAGTTTTTTTTTTGTGGAACAGATAGCATATATTACCTAATTAATTAATCAACAAATGGATCTAGTAAGGCATAAAACTCTAGACTAGGGCTGGAAGTGCTAATAACACTGAGCCTGCTATGTATCACCAGGGTGGATGACAGCTTCCCTCACCTCACTTCAAGGACTTTCATTAACTTCCTGAGGAAAATTCACCTTGTTCTTTTCCTCTTCCAGTTTTTTTCTCAGTCTCTTCTTACTCAGCCCCCCATAAAAGTATTAAATAACCATGGGGTTAAACATATGCCCTCATCTTTTTACTTCTTCTGAATTAGCATTAATCCCATAATTAATTTGTCATAGTGAAACGTTGGTAGATTAAACAGACTGAGCAGACAGTAGTTCCCACATGAGAGGCCATTCCCCATCACCGGTGGCTTGAGAAGGAGATGCCATATTAAGGCAGAGGAAAGGATGATCAGACTAGAGCTTTTAGAAAACTACTGGGACATCTACTGGTACACTGACACCTTCATTTGAGCAACCTGGGCATTGCCGTTAGAGACCATTATGGGATGGAGGATTAACAAGTTAACCTACAGTGACACATGAATCTCGATATAATATTCCTATACTCAACATTTTCTTATGAGTAAAATAAAGAGTCTGTTGTACCAAAATGTAAAAACTGAACCTGTCTCTGAAAGATAAGTGTCTCATTTTAGAAATGAAATAATTAAAATGAAAACCAGTAAAGATTTAGAGTAAATTAGTGTCTGAAGGAAAGCCATAGACTCAGTCATTTCTATAAAAGTCTTGACCTTGGGATTTACAGTATCAGGACTGACATCTGTATAGTTGTGAGAGTGAAGCTTATAAGGCTTATTAGCCTCTTTTAAATGAAGAGTCTGTTTATACTGGTGTTAAGATGGTTCATCTTTATTTCATTCATCTTTGCCTATTTACACTGAACTAAAAAAAAAGCTGGCATAATTCTGCTCCTGTGTTATTGGTATAAAGATACCAGCATTCCACTAACAGAGGCCTGATGTTTAATGTGACATCCAGCATGACCTATATCACATGTCACAAATCTGAAGCAGGCAGTACTGCTGCTTTCAAATCCACAGCAGCGAATGAGTAGAATAGAAAAGAGATGAGTAGAGAAGCAATGAGATGAATAGAGAAGTGCTTTTATTCATTTTGCACATTTACTACATGAGTCAGACTCAGAGTTGTTGTGCACAGTGTACAACGTGTTAATGAATATAGTAACTGAGTATGTTTCTTGTGAGAAACTTTAAAATTTGAATTTCCAGAGTGGTGCGTCACAGAAACTACACTTCAGTAAAACTTCCCCTCCGCTCGCCACCTCCCAGGTTGTCTCTCCCCTTTTATACAGAGGCCAAGGCAGAACACCAGTTGTACTACCAATTTTCAGATTTTACTACCAATTTTACTACTTCTCAAAGCATGAGAGAGAAGAGTCAACAGCAGACAGCCCACCTCTACCAGATGATCTGTGTCTTTGGCATATCATAAATCATAATGTCCCTGAAAAAGATTTTTTTTTTGAGAGAGAAATCGAGAGAGAGGGAGAGAGAGTGAATAAGTATGCTAATTCATCTCTCTGTGCTAAGTGAACCTAACACTTTGATTTGTGTTCAAGACTTAACATTCAACCCCTATAAAAAAAAACAAAAAACGGTTCTCCCCAAAGTACAGTAAAGTGTACCCAATAACCACAGTGCAGTACAGTGCACAAAACTGTATTTTATTATTTATTTTTTTTACTGCTATTAGGCAGAGGTACACTTTACTGTACTCTGGGGTGAAGTGTGTTTTGTATTTTTTTGACAATTCTGCCAGAGCGCTGCAGGACACTCAACTGAACTGATGGATAGACAGACAAAAACCAGCTGAGAGCATCTTATACAGACTGAGAAGACGATTGTTGAATGCTAACTATCTAAACCTGAACAGTTGTGGCGTGGGATCACGATGATCACGATTCATAAGCACCTGAAGAGAAGCCACTTTGGAGTTATAAACAAAGGGGATCAGGAAGATACTAAGGGCAACATTAACACTGTGGAGTGTAAGAAACTAACAAAATAAACTTGTGAGTTGTGTAATTAAACACGTTTAGGAATGTAAGTGTGGATATTGGAGGTGCAAACACATTTGCGCTGAATACAAAGCTTCTATATTTTACTGTAACAATTCAAACCTGTTTAATTAGGAATAAAAATAAATTGAACAAATGGTTTTATTTTAATACAGTCCTTGACATTTCCCACATTCAACCACAAATTATTTAAGTGTAATCACAGGAAATGTTTAAACAGGCAAGAATTGGAATACAATATGTCACATTAAGATATATGGCTGTGTACATGCTGATGTATGACCATCTACAGTACTGTAAATGCAACTTCACACATAAAAATCACAGTTGTTGATCCTTTATCAGCTGCTCCCCATTGAGGATTGCCAATGTGGATCACTGAGTTCCACAAATGTGATTTGGCACAGCTTTTAAGCCGCCATCTAGAGCACAGTATAAGTATAAATATGTGTATTGTTGCATTTGGAATTTTATAATAAAATATTGAAAACAGACTTCTTCATGTTTGTTTATATGCCATTCATTGATTAATTAATGAAATAATTGACAGTTTATTTGGTTATTAAAATACCTGTCAGTTGCAGTCCCACTTTCGATTAAACATCTGCTGACACCATCTCATAAAACAAAACATTTTTAAATAGTGTTGATATTAGGCCTACTGTATTACTGATCAGCTGGCTTTACTGTATGGATCTGCTTTCCCT
>NW_018127976.1:4199674-4202768 GCF_001952655.1 Monopterus albus | reverse complement strand
TGGACTATGATTTAACCCCATATGATGTACTTGTAATGATGTCATATGAGGTGCTACATCATTTTGCATTATTCAAATCTGCAAATGGAACTGGTGACTCAGAAAGAAAAAAAGATGACGGCATCATCAAACAGAGTAAGTGATGAGAAGATAATTTCAAGGGCAGACAGAGAGAATCAGGGTGGTTTGTGCTCAGCCAACCTGAGCCAACTCTCCCAGGACAAAGTGCTCTGCGGACGTTTGATGTAGCGTCTGAGGCCCCGGCCTCAAAACTGCATTTTTCACAGTCAGGAAGAAAATAAATACTTTGCCTCCACATATTACATTTCATGCTGATAATCCATAAAGAATGATAAAATCCTGCTTTTCTCCAAAGAACAAAAAAAAGGTGTTAATATGTCATTGATGCCACAAAGTACACACCAGGAAGTTAAAACAAGCACAGACACAAAACAAACATATATCACTCTCTCTGTCTTCTTCCTATCCCTGTCCGGTTTGAGGCCATGTCAATATAAAAAACACTGACAGTGGCATATAATTTTGATAGTGTGTTGTTAGGTGGGCAGGGCTGTCAAAATTGTCTGCCCCCCTTGCTAGCTAAGTGTTTTTGCAGCTGTGTTGAGTAAACACTATGTACCTGGGGTGAGACACACAGATGCCTTGTCAAAATTCCAATAAAACAGTCAGAGAAAGAAAGAGGGAGAGAGTGTGTTTTTTTTCTTCCTCAGGTATCACACTGTGACCCACTAAATGTTAACAGGCATTAAAGGGGCATTCGTTATCCTCAACTGGCCATGGCAGAATGTCACCATCACTGGTTTCCAGGGACACCAACTCCAGAGAGGTATGGGAGGATGTGTTCCCATCATTTCTCCAGCCTCAAGCCACCACCAGCCGATTATCTCCTTCCCCACGGAACTCATTATCCACCACCTGTAATGTCAGTCAGCATTTTCCCTGCTCAGCCAGACCTCGACAATTTGACGCATCCTCAGCAAAGCATTTTCCTCCAGAGTTTAAGGAGAAAGACTGCAACCTGAGATCTAACTGTAAACGTGTAAGGTAAGATAACACATCTTTGGATTTACACTGTGTTGGGGTTCATGATATGAAATGTGCTTTCAAAGTAACACAATTCTTAGTGCAGTTCTACAGTCCCTTTCCTTGTACAGAAAGTCTACCTCTTACAGGTCACAGCGGGATATGACATCGCTGCACTTTTGCTTCACTGGACAAGGGCTTGTACACAGCAAACCAATCAATTTTTTTCCTGAGTGGGAGAATGGAAGCTTTGCTGATTGGGTGGAACTCTGGAGGAAGGCCAGGTCTAACGGTGTGAAAACAGTGGGGAGAGGGACAGGAAGGGGGGAGGATGGGAGTCAAAATGGTTCATGCCAGGTGGGTAAATGGTGTGACCTGCACTGTGAAGGCATGACATGCATTTATTCATGACATCAGGCTGAGACCAGTAGGGAGACAGCAACACAGGGAAGACAGAGAGAAAATGAGTCTCACCAGAAACTTCTATGCCTCTTAGGTCTCCTAGGTGAGTACAGAACACATGTGGTCTTTCATCACTCCAAAATAATAATTAAAAAAAAAAGTTGAATGTTTGTGTCTCTGTTGAGATCAAGCTGCAACATGTGTTTATAAAGTAAAGCCTTTTTCAGAAATGAAATGGGCAAGACTGCTGCTTCATCAGGATGTTAGAGCGACAACTCGCTGTCAATTCAGACACGGCACTGCCACATTACGTTCCTCAGGGCTTCATTCAGACATACCCATGCTCAGGAACAAGGCGAGTGTGCAGGGACCGTCTCCAAAGTGCAACACTGAAAACAGACACTACAAAAATATTCACTCTTAGGGTAGTGTCACCAAAATCCCTTAACACATCAGCTTCTGCTGGTTATACTACAATATTTAGTTTGGAAAAATGTGTCTAAAAAGCTACTGACTATTTTTGTACTCTCTCTTTTCAGTGTCAGACTTTATGGACGGTCCTTGCGCTACCATCTCAGAGTTGGCTGCACATGCACTATTTCATCAAAATGGCTAACTTAGATGAAATTAGGTTTTAGCTCATTGTCCATACCATATTCTGATAAAGAGGTATTGTTTGCATTTTAACAGCATTTAGTTAATGATTTATTGATCCAGGAACTTTGAATCTGTGAATATTCTGTCCCAGGATTGGTCTTACTTTACATTGCCACTTTACATTTTTTTCAGGAGAGAAAATCACACTTTAGATTTAGAATATCTGCTTGCTCTATGTGCAGGCGTATCTGGATATTTGCTCCAATGTTCTCAGAGATGTGAGTACCAAATAGTGGACCAAACCATCTCCATCATGTTCTCTTTCCTCCTCACCATCAGACTCCGACTGCATTGGAATTTCCTGTTGTCTTGAATATTCAAATACTAAAATTAAAAACCGATTACCTGCCCGGTGAGTGAACACCCGGATAGTCAAACATTGAAATTAAGATTTTCTGGCTGAAATGCAGATGATGCATAGCACACTTTTAAAAAATTGGTTCTAGATTTATCTTTTTTCCTGCCTAGTCAGTCAGTATGTTCTACTATTTCTCTTACTCCCCAGACAGGTCAGCTCCCATCTGTTTTTCTTCCCTTAACACTTCTCTTTTACATTGATCTTTCTGCCTTGCACTGTTTTTCTTTCAAACCTGTATCTGTATCTGTGTCTAATGTCCTGATCAACAACTATATTCCAGGACCAGTCTAGTTTTTCATAGATATACTGGAGATAACCAAAACACCCTTTTCACCTGTATCAACAGCCCAGACACAGGCAGTGACGTGCGGTGAGGTTGACAGCTGGTAAGGCACTGACTCTTTTACAGTCAGATTTACAAATACAAATTGTCTGTTAACAGACAATGCGTTGTGTTTTATATCTTATATCAGCATTCTTCACCCAAATGTGACCCATATTTAATTTGAGGTTAAAATTTATTCCAGTTGAGCTTATTTCTAACTAGAAATAATAAAAGTTTATGGTCTTACCTTTACTTGTACATGAAATCCATTTGTCAGCTGGTATGTATTACAAACCCTTTTACCGTTC
>NW_018127976.1:4191699-4199187 GCF_001952655.1 Monopterus albus | reverse complement strand
TGTATTTGAACAAGACATACGAAAATTCTGCTATTCTTTATTGAAAAAAATTCCTTCAACATCGGATTCGAACGGCAAAAAGGCCTGCAACACACACCAGCTGACAAATATTAACATTTCTTATATTTTATGGTTAACTTTTTTCTTTTCAAAATTGACAGGGGAGGCTCTGCCTCACCTGCCTCCTCTGACCGCACGTCACTGGACACAGGAGAGAAAAAACAAAGGGTCTGGACTAAAATAAATAAATATACAGTATGTATGTGGAGAATGGTCTTTGACAGAAACCTGCAGGTCTATTTTTGGCTGGTATCCTATCCTGGAGATATTTATTGTACTCCCACAGCATTTGTGCCATTGCATGTGGAGGAGGGTATGGTACATTTTCAGGATTCCAAAATTAATCCAGTCTGATTGAAAACAGTCTTTCATAAAGAATTAGACACACGTGACTGCAGCAACATTCAAGATACTGGAATTACATCAGACTGAATAGTTGCTCTGCCTTTAAATTAATAACTCTCAATATCACAGCAAATGTTCTACTGAGTGTGTATGTGTGTGTGGCAGAGCCTACAACTAAAAGTCCTTCCATGTGTGTGGGGGTTTGTGTTTTTGCAAGCTGGAAAAAATCTGCATTAATCTGTTTACTCTATGTGCTAATTCTTTATATTTAAGAAACAGCAGCTGCACATGAGCATCTGTGTGTGTGTGCGTGTGTGTGTGTTTTATCTACATGTGTGTGCCTGTTTATCAAGGGACAGCTTGGCTTGTCCATATTTCAAACAGCCTATGCAGTACAAAGGATGAGGCCCAGCCCAACATGATTGCCTTTAATGTTTCACATAAATCACTGAGTTGTGTGTGTCTAAGAAGGGCAGGGGTGATTTTGCACATGCTCAGAGGAATGTTTCCAATCTCTGACAGCCCTGATTAAAGCTTCTCATTACAACACAAATAAACAGTCCAAACTCATACATACATCCATTTGTTAAAGTGTATGAGATCAGTGCGGAGAGGGGGTTGTGAAGGACAATTTACATAGAAACACTTGAGCACCTCGCAGGGAATTTCAGGTGTTGGGTTATGCTTTGTGTGTGAGTTTGTTATGCAAAGTGATATTGTGTCATTTGAGTTGTTAACATTTGTTCCACACATAACAATCATGTGGCACATTCTTTCTCTCACTTCACACAAACAAACACATCAGTTGCTAAATGTCTTGGCTAGGCACAACCCAACTCATGCATACACACACGTATATCTCCTATGGTCATGTACATATACACAGTCACATATGGATAACATCTAACCAGCCAAGCCAGCACATTCACACACAGGAGCACTGTGGTTTCTCAGTGGAAGAGTTATAATACGCAGTTCAAACTGTGACCTAGATACAGTACGGCACACTGCATTCCTAATGGGACGTTTTGGTTACTACCACTCTCTCTATCATCAGCCAGGCTGCAGCCATATGCCTCATACTCAAAAAAATTGAGTGTGCTTAGCTCTTTTATTGATGACATATTGAAGTACTATAATAATAAGAAAAAAAAAACAGGTGTGTACAAACTCACAGGTTATAATCCCTTTCAGATATGGTACCCATGAAATTTTTGGGATACACATAACCATATACCAGCTGTGTGGGTTGTTTTTTTTGGCATTTAGGCATAGAACTGCTCTGTGTGAGGCTTTGTTCAAACAAAGCAGGACCTAGCTGGGTTCAGCCACAACATTCATGCAACAATCAACATAATATGAAACAGACACAAAACAGTGCCATAAGTTAAGAATAATATACGAGGTGAAAGGCTGTCCAAAGCAACATGGCATTCGGCAGTAACATGGCTGGAAATTTTCTCTGTACCAGTTCAAAATACAGTGTGTACCAGTGTTCAGTTTACATGCATCACGTCCTGCCTTAAATGTTGTGCACAAGTAGATTTGTAGCATCTGGAACGTGTCCTTCCTGCAATTTAATCAATTCAATTCAGACATGTAACTGGTAAGAATGTAGCTGGCTAGTTTACCAGGTCCAATGATTTCCAACTTTGCTCAGACATGATGCCTGGATGTAAAATAACAGGCAATATATATTTAACATGGCCTTTTTTCTTGTCTTTCTGTTTTGGTTATTCTTGCTTTCCACAACTAATTTACATGTGGATGAGTCGGGAGACAGGTGTATTTTGTGACCAAATCACTGATTTCCATGATGCTTGCCTAAAGGACAGCTCAGGAGGAAAGTGAGGCAGGTTTTCTGTCTTGTAAATGCCAGACTATGAAATACCGGCATGGGCACACTGTACAGTGTTGTGTTTGAGTTCATCAAAGAGAGGAGACAGGGAAACTGCTGATCTGTGATATACATCCCTGCTAGAATTCAGTGTAGATGGGAGAGCTTTTTCATGTCAAATGCCACAAAGAATCCCCAGGGCAGCTGAGTAGGAGGAGGGAACATGGGTATGGATGGATATATGGGAAGAAAGATGAAGGGGATGACAGTAATTGTGAGAAAGGTAAGGATGAAAGAGAGGTAGAATTCTCATGGAATCTCAGTGAGACTAACTGTACATCACAAGTGGCCTTAGATAAATAACCCTGGACACTCCTCTTCTTTCACTGAACAAAATGGCGCTTCTTAAGGTGCGACGTCGCAGTTCACTCGGAGTCAGGTTGTTTCTCTTTTGTCTCTTTTTTTCTTATTTGTGTTAAAGCAACAGTAACGACCGCAAACCTTATTTATGACTGGCGACTTTGTTACTGCTAAGAGAGCGCAGTCTTTTTGGAGATTTTGACCCGAACACGTTGGACTCTCACCCAGAGCTAATATGCTATGTCAGCACAACGCCAGGCTGACCCCCTGCAGAGAGCTCTTCTGATAACAACAAACCGAAGCGGAGACAAGGCAGACTTGATTAGCGGGGGCAGGCTAGCCCTCCCTGCTATACTGTTTGCAAATGTCCAGTCTCTGGATAATAAACTGGATGAACTTCACGCTCGGATTACCTCACAGAAGGATGTACAGGACTGCTCCCTGCTGTGTTTTTGTGAAAAACATGGCTGGTAAAAGAGACTCCCGATGAGGGTATAACTCTGGATGGTTACTCTGTGTTCAGACAGGATCTCAGCACCGCTGAAAGTGGTAAGACCCGCGGAGGAGAAATGGCCACCTTTGTCAAACAGTCCTGGTGCACAGACTGTAAGATTATCTCCAAATTCTGTTCTGAAGATGTGGAATATTTAACACTAACGCTAAAGCCATTTTATTTACCTCGAGAGCTGCAATGTATCATTGTAGTGTAGTCCATCAGAGCTGCAAAGAGAGCATACTTCCAAAAACTGGAGAGCTACTATATGAATAACAAGATGTATGTGGCAGGGAATCCAGGCAGCCACAAACTACAGGAACAAATCAACAAACACAGCCCCCAGGACGCCACCCTCCTGGACAGCCTCAACAACTTCTATGCAAAGTTTGACAGGATGAAGACAGACACCCCCTTAAAATCCCCCAGCGACCCAGGGGACACTGTTTTTCAGGTGATGCACACACAGGCCCTGAAGCTACCTGAGACATGTAAAGCCCCATAAGGCAGCGGGACCAGACAGAGTCCCCCCTAGAATGTTGAGAGCCTGTGGGGAATAACCAGCTAGTGTGTATACAGACATCTTCAACCTGTCCTTAACCCAAGCAGTAGTTCCTCGCATTTTCAAAAAATCCATTATCATACCGGTCCCTAAGACATCAGACTTCAGGCCAGTGGCGCTCACATCAGTGGCCATGAAGTGCTTAGAGAAACTGGTCCTCACACACGTTAACCACATGGTTCCAGACACTGTAGACCCCCTCCAGTTTTCCTTACTGCCCCAACAGATCAGTGAACGACGCGATGGCTCTGGCTTTATTCCATACCCTGAAACACCTGGACAACAGCAGTACGTATGCTAGGATGCTCTTCCTGGATTGCAGTACTGCATTCAACACCATTTGCCCAGGCAGGCTTATTGGGAAGATGATTGAACTTGGTATCCCAAATCCCACCTTTAACTGAATTCTGGAGTTCCTGACTGTAAGACCACAGGTGGTCAGAATGTGAGGGCGGGTGTATGCTGAGCTCAACCATGACAACACCATCATCATTAAATAAACTGATGACACCCTCATCAAGGGGGGGGAGACGAGCTGGGTTACAGAAGCTTGGTGAATGACATTTTTGTTTATGGAGAGGAGAATGACCTCATCCTCAACATAAACATCCATCCATCCATCCATCTTCTTCCACTTATCCGGAACCGGGTCGCGGGGGCAGGAGTCTAAGCAAAGATGCCCAGACTTCCCTCTCTCCAGACACTTCCTCCAGCTCCTCCGGGGGAATGCTGAGGCGTTCCCAGGCCAGTTGAGAGACATAGTCCCTCCAGCATGTCCTAGGTCTTTCCCGGGGCCTTCTCCCGTTGTGACATGCCCGGAACACCTCCCCAGGAAGGTGCCCAGGAGGCATCCGAAACAGATGCCCGAGCCACCTCAGCTGGCTCCTCTCGATGTGGAGGAGCAGCGGTTCTACTCTGAGCTCCTCCCGGGTGACCGAGCTCCTCACCCTATCTCTAAGGGTGCGCCCGGCCACCCTGTGGAGAAAGCTCATTTTGGCCGCCTGTATCCAGGATCTTGCCCTTTCGGTCATGACCCAAAGCTCATGACCATAGTGGCGTAGGGGTGTGGTGGGGTGTGACAAGATGAAAATAGCTAGAAGGTCACAGCTTCAGTTATAAGTTATAAGCTCATGCATAGTTCATGCACATTTATAAGGTCTGAAGAGACTCGTGTGAAATCCTACAGGAGACAAGTCAGTCAGTTGAGTTTGTGGCACTGGGTCCTGTTACACTGTTTGCATATTGTCTTTTACTTCATGGTAATTCATACAAAGTAGAACGGAAGTGACATTTATTAGGATTAGACCCCTAGCGATAGCTTTTACCTTTAATCTGGTGAAGGCCTTTTTGTAAAGGCAGTTTCCTCATTGATCACTGCCCAGCTAAATTATTTCTAATGATGCATTAACACAGCATAACTTTTACTGTAAGCTTTGCTTTTATGCTATTATATGAGGACTTTATTAATAATACATAACAAATCAACCGATGTTCAGTTAAATATATGAATTGCTACAAACAATGCTGACAACATAAAATTACTGCATACTGGGCAAATGTGCTAAATAATTAATTTACATCACAGTAACATTAATAATTAGTAATGTGATTTTCTTTAATTAAAGCAATTACAAATTAGACCATGGTGGAGACAGTGATGATCAATCTCATACCTGCAGTACTGTCAGAACACATTTCCCACAAACCCTGTACCTTTGTCTTGCAAAGGGGAGTGTGACATGACTGAATAAAAGTGCTTGTTTGTCTGTTGCATTCTGGGAAATACGGTTGAACTTAGTGGTTTGTAGAACCACTGGCATTGATTGTTTCTGTGTCATGGGTCCTCACTGTGTAACATTTATCAAGCACTAGATGTCCTCTACAGTCACTGTCATCCTTGTCAATACTAGATTGAGCTTTTGTGTCAATATTTACTTTGCATAATGGCTCAAACTGAACTTAAGTTTGTTATCAAATGTACAAACTTCATCACAGAAGCTTTGTCATCTAATTAAGCTGCCGTTTTAGCTCAAGCTCTGTTGAATGTGACCTCTCAAATCCAAGCTGAATAAATACAATTAAAGGCAATGATGCAAAATGGAGTCAATTCAATTAAACCGTGTAAATGTAAAAATATCTAGTTTGGACTGTTTGGACATACAAGGATTTTCCAGGAGAAATTCAAAGAGGTCTTAATGAAATATTTAGAGTTGAGGGTGCTGGCTAAAAGCTGTCTGCTATTCAGCTCACTCTCTGCTCAGACACAAAAACTGCACCTACAGCCTCAGGCACAGCAGGGCGGACAGTATCATCACACACAGAACTAGATTTTACAACAGCTTTTTCCCTGCCACAGTAAGACTGATGGCAAATACAAAAATGTGAGAAATGTGAGAATATATGTGCAATAACCCCTTACTAGATATGTGCAATAATAATGCAAAAATATTCCGCAAGGTATTTTTGTAAGAGCATCTCATCAACAGTGTTGTCTTGTGGGACCTGAGTAATAGCAGGACATTCTCTACCAAACAATGGAACAATGGATCTTCACATCGGGAGTCATCAAGTGCCCAAAGCCGATCACTTTTGCACATAAGGCCTGAATATAAACTATGTTTTAGTATGTTATAACCCCTCACTACCTCACCAAGTGTAATGACATATCCAACTCCACCATGTGAATTACTAAGTGAGATGTTTGAAGTTCACTGGGGAAAATACTATTATCCTATTTTTGTGTATTGCAGTTTTAAATGCTTTGTCGCTTTTATGTAACTTTTTTATTTTAAGACTAAGTGTTCTTTCTGGCTTTTGACTCCTTACCTGACTCCAAAGGAGAGCTGCACAAGAATTCCTATATGCCTAGACTGTCTATTTATGCATAAATGGCAAATAAAAATTTTGACTTGACTTGTAAAGTTGGGTGAAACAGCTGATTTTCCATAGCAAATTAAAAACTACAAGAACAGACCCATAGGTGTATCAAATTAAACACGTTGCATTTATATAAATATATATGTGGGTGTCATAAAATTAAGAAGTCATTTATAAAACCTTGTCAATAATTAATATTAACAAATGAGATCAGATCTACCCACATACCTATTACTTTTTATATAGTGGACACTGAATGATATACAGTAGGGCTGGGCGATTCTTTCGATTTTTTCGATTAATTCGAATTTACGTTTTACGGCGATTTTTTTTTCTTAAATCGAGGTATCGCGATTTTTAATTATAATAAAAAATAGATACATTGTCATTGCACCAATGGCAGAATAATTAAAAGGCAATATTGTCCGACCACATGATGGCGCGCCTAATTAACCGCTTACGTGTGAGAGCACTCTATGAAGGAACGTAATAGGCTATAGAAAAACATCATGGAGATGGGTGGCTCTTCACATCAAGATCACCTTGTGCCAAAAAAAGGTACTAGTAACGTTTCCTCTGTGGTTTGGAAATGGTTAGGCTTTGAGAGGTAAGACGTCGAACAAACTTTTGTCAAATGCAAAATATGTCGAAAGTCCGTTGCAACCGGCAGTGGCAGCACCACTAATTTATTCCAACATTTGCGACAAAGACACCAAGTAGAATGGGAAGAATGCTCAAAGTTAAGAAAAGAAAACAAGCCAAGTGCAACGGGGCAACCTAAAATAGCAAAACGCCAGATGTCATTAGCGGCATCATTTTCCAATGCCACTCCATATGACAAAAAGGTGCCCCGATGGCAAGAAATTACAGATGCTGTGGCGTTTCATATCGCTAAGGACATGGTTCCCATATACACCATCGAAAAGCCAGGTTCCTAAAAATGCTTCGCACTGT
>NW_018127976.1:4153028-4191515 GCF_001952655.1 Monopterus albus | reverse complement strand
ATTGGTTAAAATCATTGGTCATTGATTTAAAATGGTTATTTTCTTACTCTGTATTAAGAAGAATTCAATATTTACTTTCATATTTAATTCAGCTGCAAAGACATTTCATTAGAGAATTTGTTTTACATTTATTTACACCTTGTTGACCAATTTATGTATGGCATGCACACTAAAATACAATGTTTCTTAAACTGGTTTTTCAAGTTACTTAAGAAGAGAATGTTACTTCAGTCACGTTGTTGTACTTGTGTTTAAGTTGGCTAGTTACACATAAAAAAAAAAAATCGAAATCGAAATCGTGAATCGGTCACATTTTATGAAAAAACCTAGATTTTTATTTTTTGCCATATCGCCCAGCCCTAATATACAGTATCTACTATACTGAATTGAGGTAAAGCACAAATGTAACTTGCTTTATAGCACAAGAAAAAAACATGGATTTTGTGGGAAAACTGCTAAACTGCTAGAAAGCAAAGGAGAAAACCGTGTGATCAAGGAGAAAATACTCTCCTTGTGTAGGGATCAGTAAGGTTAACAGGAAATCTAGTATAACAAAAGACTGAGACTACAAGTAGCCCATGGTGTGATCAAGAAAGGTGAAGCTGTCAAGATCTTTAAGTTTGGGCTATACTGAAACATTTTAAAAAAAATTAAATGTCTTTAATATCTAATAGTGACATCTTCATAATTTTCACAATAACAACTGTGGTATGCTTAAAGTCAAGAAAATAATGTGGCCATGGGTAACTAAATACAACTTCATAATAGCTAAGGTTACGCAGACATTTTATTTACAATAAGAAAGCATCAGTGTTCTGGGTAATCAATATGCAAACATTGGCACTGGATGTAAATTAGAACATGGAGAAATATTCAATATGGATATAATTCTTATACATACTAGGCTGAATATACAGTTGTTAATGCACACAATAAACTTATTAACTACCTCTCTCCTTCAGCCCTCCTTCTACCCCCACCCCCACCCTCGGAACTACCAACAATGAGATAAAACTGCTCACATATGTTAGTAGGAGCCCAATAAAGACTCCTTCATGACAAACATAAGAAAACATGAAACCCTGATCCAACCATGAAAACAATCTCCATTTCTTTGACAGACTCACCAAAGACAGAAGAAGATCAGAGCAGGAGAGAGAGGAAGGTGGAAACCCAGAAAGGAAAAACATACATTTCCATTTTACATGCCGAACACATGTTGAGATGCTGACAGAACAAGAGGAATAAGGTTCCTGGCTTTAATCGGTTGCCTTTGATGGAAATCAGAAGTGTAATGTAACATCGATTGATATTACCATTGTAATTTAAAAGCAATTTCGCCAGCTTTTTTTCACCTTGCATTCATTGTGCCTGTCTCTCTCCTACTACCCATTTTTCACTCACATTTTATGGTGTGTGCACACATCGGCAAGTGGGTAGTCTGTGGATGGAAGGTCACTACAACCAGAGGCCCGTGTCTCATTACATGCTAAGCCTTCTCCTGGCAGTGTGTCCTAGCAGGCAGCCCACTTTATTTGCATGGCACATAGGGGAAATAAACTGCCTTTTCCGTGTGCATTTCCCACCTCTGTTTCTGTAACATCAAGCGCATTCTTTTCTAGTTCAGCTTATACTTTCTCCTTCCTCAGACCAAAACAACTGATATGGTATAATTTCAGAAGGCAGCAGTGATTCATTTGTACTGTTTAGAAAAAGAAATTGGGATTGTACCATACTCACACCCTTCTATATGTTCTTAAAGCTTTCTCACTATTTTCAAATCTGTCCTATAAGAGTCAACTCACATAGGAACAACTTTTTTTCTTCGTGAGCAAAGCAGATCAGAGCAAAAAAAAAAACAATTACATCCAAGTGGAATCAAAGTATCTCAAATCTCAAAGTGTGAAAAGACAAAGGTAGAATGTAAAAAAAACAACAACAAACAAAGTGGTTTCTGTTTGGAACACCAAGGTTGTTACAAGAAGAGCCATTGGAAAAATGGATAAAGGAGAGAAGCCTTGGGCTTCATGGGTCTGGGTGTGATTCCACTGGGGTTGGATCATTAGTAGTCATAGACCTGGTAGAGTATGGAGGGGTGCACTGCTACACTTAATTTGGGCTCTTTAATAACACACTTTATGAATTCAGTCATGTTTGCAACCCTCTTCCTTCGACACAGTGTGAGAGACATCAGTGGATCTCATTTCAGGCCGACAAGATTTCAGATTCAATTAACTCACTCATGCAGCACCACCTCCTCACACAGCCTCCCCACGTGCCATGCTTCAGGGTCTATCTTGGAGCACTGCGTGATCATTCTAAACCTAATTACTCCAGGGCGGTCTGACGTAGGCCCAGTGCTGCCCAATCACATTTGCATCGAGTGGCCAAAAAAGCAGAGGAAGTGCAAAGCCCCCCAACCATCTCTCATTACTGCATGGTGGTTGAGGTCGCAGAGCACCCCCTCCTCCCCCTCCTTAATCCTCATCCCTCAGCATCTCCCTACATCTCAGTGATTTACCCTGCCACAATTGGACAGTGACATCTAATTTCTTGACACAAACAAGTTGTTTTCTCTGTTTTCTAGTGTTGCTCCACTCTGTGACAGTGGCGCTAACCCTGTCGGTGGGGACTTGTTACTTTGAGCTGGTAGCTGTTTGTCCCCCTGCTGTGCCTCTTTAGTTCATGAATGGCAGGGGAGTAATAAAATGCTGCACACAGAGGACATTTTTGTGGAAGAGTTTGGAGTGTGCCCAGCAAAAATGACCCCTATAAAGTCGAAGGATCCTGCACCGTCTTTGAAGATGCAGGTGGGAGTTTTTCTCAAAAGATGTTTTTTTTTCTGAGAAGATGAAAAAGCTTATCCTCTCTTTGTATGGTACCCTCAGTGACATGATATTTCATTTAGCTGTGTAGCCATTTGAAGGTGATATTAAGGTACAACCTTGCACCTGGCAAAGCTGCTAAAAGCAGCAAAAAGTTCACCATACAGGTCTGTGTGAAATATTTATCTGTGACAGGGGAAATTTGTGGCTCACTTTACTATTGCCCACTCCACAGGGAAGTTAAAGGCTTGGGCCAGCAGCACAAAAGTGCCTCTAAAGATTACAGGAAGTTATTTTGTTGCTCACACATTTCAAGGGAGTGAATCATGGCCTACATGGAGACTAAAGAAAAGCACTTCCTCACAAGTGGCTATCATGATGCGAGCTGATATTTATTCTTTCATCACCATCCACAGGCCATGATGTGTTACTTAGTTTTTTGTCATGTAATTATCTTCTGCTGCACTCATATCCATTCTCACATACAGCTCCAGCTTGATGCTGTGCCCTGTGATTGCCTTTACTACATCACCATAGACATGATGAGTGAGGCAGAGCAAAAGAAAAACAATTATAATTTTCTCTCAGATTATATTCAGCAGATGTCAGAGCCCACCTGTGGAGGCAGCTAATTACTGTCTCCAAATCAACTGTGCTATAATACTACAAGCATATGTGAGCATTTGAGTGGTGTTTGGGAGGGTGGAGGCGACTAGGGGTGTATTTTGATCCAGCAAGCACCCTCTGTGTGGTCTGTGTGTATACATTTTATAAAGCCAGGCTAATGTGTGTCATGTCCATATACTAATGATGAAACCAGCTTACCCTCCAACAACTGTTTGCATTCACAAGCAGAAAGATTTATATGGTATAAAGACATGGAGCGGCACAGCAATGTGCTCTCATCTTACACATAATCATCCTTTCATGGTGTGGTTCATATAGCATATTCTAGGCACACTCACACATGCATGCAAATGCACATGCACACTCATGCCAAGTCGCCACACTCCCAGCACACTTCCATGCTGCCTAAGAATAATAAAGACTGAAAGTTAGAAAGCATCCAGCGTTTACTGTTTTCCACCCACTCGACACCCCTTTCTTCTTGAGTGGGGCTACATCTGCTGAGAGGAGCAGGCAGATGAGTGCCCAGGGGAGATCGAGGTTGGGAGGATGTTGGGGGTGGGGGGGCAAGGCTGTCACACTGGGCTCCAGTGCCGGATGATGGCTCAGCATGAGGCATACTTTATCAGATTGGTGGGGAAGGTGGAAGAGGGGGCTGGGATGAGGAAGCACAGAGAAGCAAGGATGCCAGAGCCCATTAACACAGTCTTTTCATCTGTACACACATGCAAATTTACATGCTCATTGAAACCGCTCAAACACACACATACAATGTACAAAAAAAAAAAAAAAATCACCAGAAATCCTCAATTCTCCCTCCAGGCAGACTGTACCACAGTATGACTGCCACAGTGAAAAGCTTCCTTCTCTCCTCCCCCTCTCCCTTTCCCTTTCATCCTTTCCCATTCTCTCTTGGTGCCCCAGTTCACTTCATTGCACACATTCTCTCTCTCCTTCTCTCTTCCCCCACCCCTTCCACCTACCTGGCCCCTCAAGCCCTCATTTTGTAGCCTTCACTTGCTTATCTCATTCATGTACTGTTCTTTTCTTACATTTTGATATATTTCCTTCATTTCCATAATTTCTCAAAAAAAGACATATTTACAGACATTAAAATGTATTTAGCTGCAAAAATATAAATGCAAGAACATGCATAACATTCTGAAGATGAATATGCACACATGCTGCAAAATGCAATGGATCTATACCAGAGTCAAATTCCTTGTGTGTCCGACACGCCTGGCCAATAAAGCAGATTTTCACAGTTGCTAAAACAATAAACCCCATTCTCTGAACCAAATTCTCAATAGCCAAAACCAATTTGTCAAATAAATCACTCTTTCTGCAAATCCTTAAACAAGTTTAGGCAGTTAGACACTGTTTGCAAATCTCATGCACTCTTTTTGCTAAACTCTAAACACATTCTTACTCACTAAAACACAATTCGCACTGTGATGAACTTGTGTTGCAAAACACTAAACAGAGGACAGCAAAACTTAAACACAACTAAAGCACAGTTGTCATCGTTTATACACAATGATTCAAAATTGTTCACACTTGTTTCTAATTATATGATGAGAAGGTACAAATCATAAGCCCATTCAAAGTGCACAGATGGCACGAGTGCATCCATCAACTATGGATAACAATATGAGAGGTAGAGGAATATGAGGTGATGGACAAAAAGGACAAGGAAGAGTAAGACCAAGAACAGAATGAGTTCCTTCCACCATACAGCACTTTCCTTAACCCAACAGAAGAGCTTTAATCTGCATGGCGGTGGAAAGTCTATGACCAAAACCCATATACCAGGGAAAATCTCTTACAGGCAAAATTTCTTACAGGCATTGGAACTGGCCTGTAGTGACATAGACGTGCAGTCTTGTCAAGGCTGGATCTGCCACACCACAGGATTTTTTACCCATTGTCTGGGAAGGGACAACATTGCCTGTGACATAGATGAAGCCCTCTGGCCGGGCCCAGCTCAAAGACATGATCTTGAGGCAGAATAATTTTTCTGATGTGTTTTTTTTCCCCTTCTTGTTCTTCTTTTTTGATTGTAACATGGTTTTTGGTAAATTCACCATACTTATGTGTGATTTCTTTTGTTTTGCGTGTTTTTTACTATATACAATAAACTTTTATTTTTGTAACTACATGTCCTGGATGCGGTGTTCTCCATTATTTGATCTAGTGTCTAATGAATGAGCTGCAGTGTGTATATGACTGACTTATGTGTCTATGATCTGAAAGCATTGTTTGATTTTGAGTGCTGGTGACATTATTTTGGAGCAATTGCTTGATTTGGCCAGATGAGTCAGAGGTTTTGTAAATTTAGTTTGAGTATTTGGATTTGTGTTTAAGGTTTTGAGAAAATGAGTGGTGGTTTCAAGAAACGTGTTTTAGCAATTCAGAAAAAACTGCAATCTACTAGAAAACATGAAGATAAATAATTACGGACACAGGGATACAGACAGAACATTGCTGATTATACATTTGCCAGAATGAATCCAGAGAGGAAGGGAAACTGGGGTTGTGACTGCAGTTGCTTTGCTTTGGGCTTTAGGCAGTTAATTTTGTTTCCATCACACACTTGTACCCTTTCTTGCACTCAAAGTATTCATCTCACAGACTCTCCTTGTATCCTCCCTCTTGCTCCCTATATTAAACCATCCTCCTTTCCTCTAGCTTTAATGTAAATGCACTCCCAATCAGGCTGTCCATTAAGCTGACGTGACCTACACATTCATCAGGCTGTCAAAATGAGCTCAAATTGCAGTGTTCTACAAATTGAAATCTCCTTAGTGGGAGAACGTGAATGTACTGTACATGCATGTGTGAAAATGCAGGAAAAAATGAGTGCCTGTTTATTTTATGCAAATAAAACCACGATGACAAGCTACACATGGAATTAACCCAATCAGGATATGCTTCCGATGTTTTGATGCTATGGTGAGAGCTCCCATGGGAAACCTGCTAATTGTAATAATAAATTCTATCCATAATCCTGACACTGTTAGTTACCTCAGCCAAACCCTTTGTCGTGTACAGCAAAACTTGTCCATGAAATTACTGTTAAAACTATAGTGAGACACAGATATTTCACTTTCTCTCACATCCCCTTTGACCTCTAGGCATTTCAAAGCACCAGATTTTGCCCTTTCCAATAACAAGTTTACATGTGTTTTAGTATCCAGTGACACATTCATTTTCACCTCAGTTTCTTGCTTTGAGAGAATGGGGAGGAGACAGGAAAAAGACAACGGGAAATGTGTGGCTGTGGGTGTGAGGGTGTCACAGTTTTAAGTGGAAAATAGTTTGAGGTATCCACAGGTGGCAGGTGCAGCAGAAAGAAATAAATAAAGACAAAGCTTGAGAATCAGAGAAGCATGTTGGTTCAGGAAGTTGTCTGTTCATGAGACACAGGGCCTGGTGTTAAATGCATGGAGTGTTAGTGAGGCCTGTCACGTGCCAATTCTTAATAATCACCTTTATTTGGCCAAGTATGTTCCACACACAGAATTTGTTTCTGTTACAGAACAAAGACAACCATCTGCGGCGCCAACTCACACCGATGGCTCTAACCATAGGGGCATCTTGGCGGTTCAGTGTCTTGCCCAAGGACATCTCAACATGTGGACTGCAGACACAGTGATTCGAACCACCAACCCTCCGGTAAGGAGACAACTGCTCTACCCACTGAACCACAGTCGCCCAGTTGTGGTGGTGGCACTGAAAAACCTCTGTTAAACTGGTGTTAAGCTAACCCCTCTGTATTGCATCTTTACCTATTTACAGTGAACCTAAAGAAAGACAGCATAATGCCAGCATCCCAGTGTTACAGGTATGATATTTAACATGATGTCCAGTGTAAAATATAACCATAGATATAACACAAATGTCAGAAAGCATACTGGAAACATTGTTGCTTTCAAATCAACAATGGCAGATGAATAGAATAGAGAAGTGCTTTGCTCATCTTGCACATTTACTTTATCAAAACACACACCCTCAAGCCACCGCTCTCCTTTTACATAGAGCCAGTGGAGCAAGTGTCCCAATTAAATTTTTTTTTTTTCAATTGCTAATACACAGTGCACCCAAAGTGCAAAACACCTCACACAACCTGCAAAATGAAGCCCTACACAAAAAAATACAAAAACATTAATCAAAATCAAACTTTTGCATCAAATGTCATGACCAAAGTTCATGACCATAGGTGAGAGTCGGAACGTAGATTGACCAGTAAATCGAGAGCTTCGCCTTACAGCTCAGCTCCTTCTTCACCACGACGGACCGGTACATCGACCGCATTACTGCAGAAGCTGCACCGATCCGCCTGTTAATCTCCCGTTCCATCCTTCCCTCACTCGTGAACAAGACCCCAAGATACTTGAACTCCTCCACTTGAGGCAGGAACTCTCTACCAACCCGAAGGGAACAAGCCACCCTTTTCCGACTTTTCAGCAAAAAGCATTACGTATGTTAAATTGCAACATGGTTGCAAAGCAGAAATTGTGTTTAGAGTTTTGGAGAGTTGAGCTGGGTTTTTGCTCCCTGAGTGTCAGTTTTGTTAATTGTGCCAAGTGTGTCATTTTAGTGATTTATAAACTGAAACACAAAAAACTGCATTTACCTCCCATGGGAGAATAAAGCAGGCTCAGCGCTGACCTGTCATGCTGGCTTGGTACCTTTTATACAGAGCAGCAAGGCAGAAAATTGGAGGAATAATTCCACCTTAAGTGGACAGTGTAAAAAGGGCTAAAATAATGAAGAACATTGATGAGGCTAAATAGGGTATGCCGTGAACTCACATGCACTGTGTAAATCATACAGAAGCCACTGATCACGAAAAGCACACAGCCACTCAAAGGTTTATCAAATGCATTGACTGCATGTCACAGAGTTAAAAATTTGCAGCTTAAAGTTTCACTTTTATTCCATCCAGAACACCTGTGTAGATTCTGGTGAACATGTGTGTACTGTATGTGCTCATGCCTGGTGTGCAACAGAATGTGTGCTTGTATGAGTCGTTATGCATTTAGTTAAGTAAGAAACCCACAAGAGTGAGAATAATGAGAGATAAGCGAGCTCCCCGCATTCCTCAATTGTGACCTCAAAACATGCTTGTCATGTTTATTGTTTATTATCAAGCCTTGCCATGCAATATGCTAACTAATGCCATTAAACTAATCTACATGAAAACAATTTATGGCACAATAACAGCCCACACTGCCTCCATTATTAATTTATGGCACATTCAAAGGTGCACGGAATTGAATTAATTAATGTGCCTCCCCCACTAATTTTGGATACATGCAGGGTATTTGCTTTCATCTTGTCTTTTGACATGTCTCTTCTAGTATTGTATATGTACCCAATTTGTGGTCCTTGGGTACATGAGGGTAAAGATCCACAGCAGGCGTGAGTGTTGCTACATTGCTAAGAAATAGTTGACATAGAATCTTTTGCTGTTCTTTTAATTGATGAACAAACATGACTACCCATTGCCTCCCAAGCCAGTCTGCCTCAAAATTTCTTCCATTGCATAGTGATACAACCACTCGATAAACAAGCCACAGGCAACAATCCTGGCATGCATTTGATTTTATCATCTCCAAAGATCTTCTATCCAGAACCTCAGTTCACACATTAACACCCAAGGATCTTTATTATTGTCTGCTGGTTAACAAAATGCTGAGCGTGTTTGGATAGGATGTGCACACACATGGGATTATGAATAAAACATGTTGCCCTTATTAAAAATAATCTAGCTCAAAAATGCCAGCAGGCCTTGAGGTCGATAGCTCCCCCACTCCCTCTGTCTCATAGAGTTCAAGGAGAGGGATCCCTGATTAGGACTGGCAACATCCAGCGAATGCATTCAAATTCTGTATGATCCAGCACTGAAAGTGTTCAGTAGAATTAAATAAAGCAGATAGCGACTAGTGCTCCAGGCGACACTTGGGCGAACTTGCTTTGGAGTTTAAAATGAGTTCTATCTTTGTTCCTACCTGAACATGCCACCCAGGCCCTTTAGCACGCCTTTCTTGGCTTTGCTCTTGTCCTTGTCTTTCTCCTTCTCCTTATCCCTTTCAGGTGTCTTCTTTTCCTTCCCTCCAACCTCGTTCCAGTCTTTCCGTTTGTCATCTTTGGAGAGTTCGCCATTCAACCCAGGGCTCACAATGAGGTCACTGCTGGTAGACATCGACTCAAGACCTGATCGGCTACTTTCTTCTGTATCCTTGTCCACTGAAGGGAAGAGATAAGAAGGATGGAGAGGATGTTAAATACAGATACTGAGAGGAAAGGAGAGGAGCATACAAAGTGTAAGTTGATAAAGGTAGACAAAAACTTCAACTTCCACTTCACTCCACATACACCAAACAAATCAGTATGATCTCAATCAGCACCTATTTTTTTTTATAGTGAACCTTTAAAAGAATGTCCCACAAGGTATGACAGCTTTAAACAAAACACACGGAATTCATCCTCCTCATTAGAGCAACATCTATCTACACTGAACTCCTCTGAGAATACTGTTCAGTAGAACATATTTTCACTTAGCTAAAAGGCTGAAGTTATTTCAAATGTGTAAATTTCACACATCTCAAAAACTAACCTTTTTTCCCCCCATTTTTGTTGCATTTTCAGTTGAATATGAATCTGGTTCTTAATTTATGTGTGAACTAATTTATAACCATCAAACTCCTTAGGTGACATAGGGTTGATTAAACCCAAAGTTTCCATCACATCTAATCAGAACTGATGTGCAAAATGTAATTAATCTGTCAGTAATTATACATTTAAATAATCTTGAAAAAGACTCTCAGGGATCTTAATTGCAAATGCAGTGTACTCCAGAATCAAAATAGCTTTTATCTGTGCGGTATCTCTCGATCTGAGGCATGAGGTAGATGTCCTTCAGATTACAACTTATTACAGTCTTGTGTGTCATTGTCCAAGTCGGAGGAAAGAAATGTCCTATTGGTGATTAAAAACGGGGGAAAGGATGCCGCAATGTATTTTCAGCATACAGGAGGAGACATTTCAAGGATGAACAGTTGGGTTTTTGTTCTCTTGTCATCTGTGGCACTATCAGCTATCGCCTTCAGCTGCCATTTTAGAGGAAATTACTGAAACAGAATCTCAACACAAAGTACCATAAAACAGAGAGTGAACTGGTGGGTGCTCAGTTATGTAGTTTATTGCTGTATGTAACTACTCCCTTCCTTTTCTCAGAATCGGGAGCAGGCTCTGGATGGGTATCAGATTTATTGCTCAATTAGCTGCCAGCATATCATTCACTTAAGAGCAATGGCAGCAAAAAGCAGCCGTGAGCTTTATCTGACTATTTCAATGACTGAGACTCTGATTAGCAGCAGTGCTAATGTGGCTATTCCTTAATGATGCCAGTCTGCAGATAACATATTAAACAAAGAGCACTGGGCATGTGTGTTTGTATGTCTGTGTGCATGGGAATGAGTATCTGTGCATGTAATGTGGGTTCTTTACACTGGGTCTTACAAAGGCCTCATATTAAGTTAGAAGCCAAACTAACTTGACTTTTATAAATAAATGCAACATTGTCACCATTTATTTTTGAGTTTTTACAGTTTTTCCACAGTTGCTAAAACAATAAACCCCATTCTCTGAACCAAATTCTCAATAGCCAAAACCAATTTGTCAAATAAATCACTCTTTCTGCAAATCCTTAAACAAGTTTAGGCAGTTAGACACTGTTTGCAAATCTCATGCACTCTTTTTGCTAAACTCTAAACACATTCTTACTCACTAAAACACAATTCGCACTGTGATGAACTTGTGTTGCAAAACACTAAACAGAGGACAGCAAAACTTAAACACAACTAAAGCACAGTTGTCATCGTTTA
Source organism: Monopterus albus (assembly GCF_001952655.1). Taxonomy (NCBI): domain Eukaryota; kingdom Metazoa; phylum Chordata; class Actinopteri; order Synbranchiformes; family Synbranchidae; genus Monopterus; species Monopterus albus. The sequence goes on along the minus strand of NW_018127976.1, from coordinate 4,180,171 downwards.
TACACAATGATTCAAAATTGTTCACACTTGTTTCTAATTATATGATGAGAAGGTACAAATCATAAGCCAGTTCAAAGTGCACAGATGGCACGAGTGCATCCATCAACTATGGATAACAATATGAGAGGTAGAGGAATATGAGGTGATGGACAAAAAGGATGAGGAAGAGTAAGACCTTCCACCATACAGCACTTTCCTTAACCCAACAGAAGAGCTTTAATCTGCATGGCGGTGGAAAGTCTATGACCGAAAGCCATATACCAGGGAAAATCTCTTACAGGCAATGGAACTGGCCTGCAATGACATAGACGTGCAGTCTTGTCAAGGCTGGATCTGCCACACCACAGGGTTTTTTGCCCATTGTCTGGGAAGGGACAACATTGCCTGTGACATAGATGAAGCCCTCTGGCCGGGCCCAGCTCAAAGACATGATCTTGAGGCAGAATAATTTTTCTGATGTGTTTTTTTTCCTTCTTGTTCTTCTTTTTTGATTGTAACATGGTTTTTGGTAAATTCACCATACTTGTGTGATTTCTTTTGTTTTGCGTGTTTTTTACTATATACAATAAACTTTTATTTTTGTAACTACATGTCCTGGATGCGGTGTTCTCCATTATTTGATCTAGTGTCTAATGAATGAGCTGCAGTGTGTATATGACTGACTTATGTGTTTATGATCTGAAAGCATTGTTTGATTTTGAGTGCTGGTGACATTATTTTGGAGCAATTGCTTGATTTTGCCAGACAAGTCAGAGGTTTTGTAAATTTAGTTTGAGTATTTGGATTTGTGTTTAAGGTTTTAAGAAAATGAGTGGTGGTTTCAGGAAACGTGTTTTAGGAATTCAGAAAAACTGTAAAATGTAACAAGACATAAAAGAAGCTATTCTCTATATGAAAAGCGGAAGAGAGCCTTTAACAGCAGACATCATCCATAGCAATTTAAATGACCCAAACAGAGAAAGACTTGGCTCAGTTGTTGAAAGCAGGGCTGGCCGAATATACAGTACTCAATGTATCGCAGCTTGTTCTATGTGGGATGTAGTAAATGACTATTTTGCAAACATCAAGTACAAATTATCGCAGTTTTTTGAAGCCAGTGGCAATGAGGTTTGCTTTGGTGTTTTGCTCCTCTCTCTCTCCTACGGCTCCTACTTTTTCACAAGCCTGGTTTCCACCTAAATGTGAAGCAAATCCTTGATAGTTTGAAAAAAAGAAAAAACTAAGAAATGCAAATTAGGTGTTTATCAATCAAGTGGTCAGAGCACAGATAAACTACGCAAGTTTCGTCTGAAGATGGCAGCATAGGCAATGTGTCATACAATGGCTGTGATCAAAAGTAGAAGTAGAGGTTACAACCCAGAAACAAAACAGAGAAACTGGTAAACAGAGAAAATGGAGAAGTCTGGCCAAATTATTTTCAACTGGGTAACTTGTACTTCTCTTTGATCTCTTCCTTGGTCCACACACACCTGCTTTCAGCCATGGTTGTTTCATTTGTTTTGTGAAATTGGAAAGACATCAGCAGCTGAAACAGCCATCACGTGAGTTCAGTGTTTGCTGCGTCAGAACTTATTCGGCAAATGTCCCAACTTTTTCACATACAGTAAGTCAAAAACCACCTCAAGCAAGCATAAAAACATTTTTGTGAATTAGAAGATTTTTTGAATTTTGGCATTTGCATCACATTTTTCTGATGCAATACTTCAAAATGCACCAGCAACAGACCAGTGATGTGTCAGTTGCAGTCGGCTGTATGAGATGACTCCTTTACATGGATAACGTGAGCCAGCTTGTGTCTGAGAGCTGGTTTCTTTCTTCCTTTCTTTTCTCCTTTATTATGCTTTAATTTATACAAGACAAAATAATAGGGTGATCTTTTCGCCCCACTGCTCGGCCACAGGGACTCCATGCACTGATTGAATGCTGTGTTGATGTGTCTTAAGTGCAAACACTCACATGTTATGACACGGATCATATCATTAAAAGAGGTGGGGGGCAGAATGTAAAATTTGTCGAGCAAGATCTGCTAACAACACACCAGAAACCACTCCTTATTGTTCTTTGCCCCTCTCGTCCTATTTCACTACAGCATGAACTATGGATGCCTGGTTGTGGCAAACAAATGAGATCCACCCAAATTTCAGCTCATCATGCTGATGTATTCAGCCCGCCTTCACCTGGTGGATCAGGTGGTTTAGGCTTTTATTTGCATTTGCACCTTACTACAGAAAAGCAGAACTGTTCATCACTTTACTATAAGTCTGCCATTACACTTTCCTGCTTTAATAATCAAGGACATATAAGATGACCCGTCAGAGAAGACAGACAAAATTGTCTTATTCCAGCATGTAAAAGAAGGGATTTGTGCCTTGTACTGTATATTTTCCTTTTTTCTTTTTCATTTCCTCATATGATGCACAACTAAGTAGCAAAAGGGGATGTGCATTTGGCCCAGCAGGATATCTTGTGGGGACACATTTTCTTTAGGTGATGCCACATTCTTTTATGTAAATAAAAGTCTGGGAGCAGAGGAAGGCAGAGGCTTATCTGTCAACTTTGACTATTAACCTCAGTGACGAGCACAGACTGGCTGCTTTTATCTAAATTGAAAAACAGAGTTATTTGAATATCATGAGGGAGAATGCAATATAGCGCGGCAAAGGAAATCGGTTGCTTTCCCCATTTTTCTTTGCTGAGATAAGACTGTATTTAGTGGATTGCTAACAGAGCTTATGAGAACAAAGCGTTTCAGGCAAATAATTCCTTCTTTTTCAAATGCCCCCAGCTCTGTTAATGGAATCTTTTAATGGTGAATATAAATTTATATCAAGTGATGACTCTTGTGGTGTTGCAGTGTTATTACCTGTCACAAAATGTAAGACAGCTGTCTCTCTATATTCAACTTGTCTTTTGTCATCAAACACCAAGTAAGAATTGATATATTCACTCAAACAAAATATGGCGAGTCTTTTTTCTTCTCTTCATAGTTAAGCATAAACTAAAGTGATCTTGGGTTGTGTCCAAAACCTTTTCACTCATTCAGTTCTCCCTATATAATGTACACTAAGTAGTTCACTACATAGGCAATAGTAAACTGAGATTTGGGACGCTTAATGATTATTGCCATTTTTCATTATTGCTAGTTACTTTCGGCTTTTCCCGTTTTTAGGGGTCACCACAGCGAATCATCAATGTGACAATTCGCATGTTGACATTTGGCATGTGTTTTACGTCGGATGCCCTTCCTGACGCAACCCTGATTTGAACCCGGGGCGCAGCAGTGAGAGCGCTGCTCCTTAAACACTAGCCTACCAGCGACGGCCTTATTTTGCATTATCGCTAACAGCTGTAGAACCGTGTGATGATATTTTTGCCACTGATAAAATGAGAAGCACTGCATTATGGGATTGTTAGCAGAAGGTTGTGTATATGGTCTAGGCACATTTTTTTTTTACATTCCATTGTAGACTTTTTGTGCACTATATAGTAGATCGGTTTACACACAGCATTCAATTCAGACATATATATAGAGAGAGAGAGTGAGAGAGAGAGAAAGAGAGAGTATAGTGAGGAGGGAGTGATTTCGGACACAGCCAAGGTATCAGTTTTAGTCAGGAATGCACAAATGTGAGGAAAATGAAATTGCACATACATATTATGAGTAAAATGTATACAATAGGACCCTGACGTATGTACGTAAATAGCAGAAATTTTGCCATCCATATGGATGATGCCCCAGCAAAATATGGCAATGCACTTTAAGAGTATAACAACAGCTACGCTCAACATGAATATTAATAAACATGTAACCTGGACAGTTAATGTAGATGTGCTTTGTGGCAGAAACTTAGTTTGCTTTTCTAGCAATCTACTAATGTCTTCCATTGTACGTTGTTTAATGACACACATTTTGGGCACATTATTTTGGATCACTACTCTGAATAAAAACTCTTGCAAACTACAAACTCACTGTCTAATCACTCACATGTCTCCATGCTGTTCGCTTCTTCTGCCATTCCGACACTACGTTTCTCATATGATTTGTCAATTGCAGCTCGAAAGCTTTCATTGCAGCCGCGGCTCCTGACGATCCGTGAGTGTGACCTGTTGACATTGATCTCACTTTTCAGTGTTGCCTCAGCAACAGGCATCTGAAGGCTTTCATGGGAACTGGACATTTTCAGGCCCAGTGACGGTCTGCCCTCTTGTTCTGCAGAGCCTGTGGAAAGAGGAAATAGCATCACTGAGCCAAGCAGTCTAATGTTGTGTGACTCTAACAGCCCCCAAAAGGCAACCTAAAACCTGTTACCATAGAACATATTGTGTGTCCATGAAACATTTATCATCCTTTTGCTATTTTGAATGGGATGATGTTGTGTGTTGTATGTGGCAAACAAAGAGAAAGTATGAGTCTGGCAATTAACATAAAATACAAATGATGCCATTGCCTGGTCAATGAAGTGTGTGAAATGAGAACAGAGTATGATATCTTCACTGAGGCCTGTTGAGAATGATAATTCAACCTTTTTTCTTTTGTTTTATATGACTGAAATATTATGTACATAAAAGACAATACCAAAGACACAAGTAACGCAAGACCAGAGTGATTATAGTGTTGTAGTAAAATATTGTAAATGCCCTTAATATTTTTATAGTATAAACCTAAAATTATTTCAATAGGTGGTCTTCTCTCTGCTTGAAAGGAGAGAGAAAAATCTAATGTTGATTAGCCTGGTGGGCAAAAACTACCAAAACAACTTGACATAGACAACCTGCAGAACAAAGCTGGCACGTGGAATCTTTCCACTACACCATCATACAAGTAGAGCTCATAGCAACGCACAACAGCACTTTACTATCAGCATGACAATATGGTGCATTGGCAGCAATTCCTTTATGAAGCAAGATTGATGGCACACACTTTATTTACTTTACAACAGAATGCTGCACAAAGCATAAGCATGCAAAAGTAATAGTTATCTTGTAATATGTATGCATGGTATACATGAAGGACTGTTATGACATGAACCATTTTTGCAAGTAGTTAATTAGAGCAGTTCTTATATGTCATACTTGTAAAAAGGACTTACATATTGCCTGTAGATAAACTAGTCCAGCTGTGTATGTTTAACAGTCAGTCTCTTCACCATAGGAGTGAGGCCCTGGACAGCTGTAATTATTTTTTCAATGCTTGCCAAGGGTTTGTTTAGGGTGTAAGTGAAGCGCGACTCAGGTATTGGTATTTAATTTTGTCAGGAAGTGTCTGCCAGTTCCCTGGAGCTCTTACCTTACACGCCACTTCTTAAACAACCAGCCTGGTTGATTTTCTATTCCCTTTATTCTACCTCAGTTCAGGGCGCAGCACAGTGCCCTCAAATGTAATAAGATGGATTTCTAAATTTTTGCAAGTGAAACCTTGTATGATGCAAACCTCTGCAGTGAAAACTATCAGTAATAATAGATAAACTTGATTCATTTATTTAGCAGCCTCGTTGACTCTTTGAGGACACAGCACATGTCACTGGACACTAGACAGAACAGCACTGTGTCTCTACAAATCCCTGTAGAACATATAGACCCTCCATGTGTAGTCAGTGTGTGCTGCTGTTTCCTCATGTAGAGTAAAAAAGCATTCCTACAGCTTTTCCTATTGGATTCAATAGCAAATGTGATTAGGTCTTGTCTTGTCTCTACCCCCACTGAATATAACACACACATGCAAACATTGGCTGTATATGTTTATGTGTGCTCGGTGCAGAGGTTCTCCAGTAGGCACAATAACACAAACTAATGATGTACACACACACACTTCTGTCATCCACCATCAACAGGATCCTTGACATGTTTAAAGTGTTCTAAATGAGGCAAGACCTACTGCAGCTGGGTGATCACAGTAAATCTTTAGATGGAGGGTTGCACAGCCCAACACAGATTAGGCAAAGAAAATAAATCTTATCAGTGAAAGAAAATAATAACCATATTATAGGGTACACTCACTATGCTGGAGGCGGAAACAGAAAGAATGCACAGCAATTACAAAAGCATGCTATATGAATGGGTTAAGAGCTTAAGAAAATGAGGGTAAACTGGCAGTACTGTAGAAATGCATGACACTATTGCTATCATCTAGTAATCTTGGCAGTAGAAGGGTGTCTGTTTTGTTGCTATCCTATTCTCAATCCCTTAAACATGCACAATCTACAGTAGCTTATGAGTGACTATCCAGCTCAGTTCCACCACACATCATCGAGACTGTTACTCGCAGAAGACAAATGCAGGAAAGAGCAGTGCTGATGGATGTTTTTATTTCGAACAATGTGTCATTTTCAAGGAACTAAAGGTTTTCGTGCTACTTTAAGGCCAAATTGCAAGAACATCAGTCTTTTTGTTGTATTTGCTACCAATGCACCTTTATTGAGTGTAAATAGTTCTCTATAATCTGTGGCAGCTAGATCTGGTGTCTAAAAGGCTAAAAGATAAACTGCCAGCCAGTGGTGTTTGGTTTCCAGACTAGTAAACATACTGCTATCTTGAAAGCATTTTCATCAGTGTCCAGTAGAGAATTTGGATTCAATCCAAAAGTGCAATTAAAAATAAAGGAATACCAGTCCTATGATGCTACATTGCATTTTGTGAGAGCTCAGCCTATATGTGCACCTACACGCTGCACTAGACAGTAAAATGAAACTACATACTACAAATGACTAATGGGTCAAGTACTGACACAGAAGGCTCATTTTACTGCTTATTCCCTCAGAAGAGATCGACCATTTCTGATTATGATAAATTCTTATGTCAGGAAAACACTAACATCCTTACAAGACCAGGAGAACGCAAGTAAAAAGCATGTAATTCGTGTGTTTTGAGGGAGTAATCTCTTCATATGAAGGACAAGAGAAAACTGGCAACAGGAGTTGCTGTGTTTTTTTCCTACATATTACAAATGCCATGTAATTTTTTTCTAGCCTATTCATAATGTCCGCTAACAACAGACATGCAGGGTACATGTCTGACACAATGCGATTGCAAGTTAGAGCTGCACAGGATGCAACAGTTTAAGGAAACACAAATGACATCTGCTGTACAGAGAATTAACTTCCCACTCGGTATTCTGCACCATGATCCCGTTCACCATTGTTTCTAGCCAACATGGTGAGTGACTCAGAGAAGCAGGGAGACAAAGAGAACGGGAGAGTGAGGCAAAGACAGACAGTTTGTCTATAGACCCCGGCTGCCTCGGACTTGCCTTTGTTTTCATCCTAAGTAGCCCCAGCTCTCCTGGGAGAGTTTGACAGACAGCTCTCTGTATGCTCTATTATGTGATTCCTATCACACAACAGAAGCCTCAGTGCTCTGCTCCTCATCTCCATCTTATTCAAAGGGATGAAAATACATATTTCCCCCACTGCATACAAACATAGATTTGTCACTCCCCACACGTCTAGAGGAGAAATGAAAAACATCACAATAGAAAAAAAAAAAAAAAATCAAACCAAATAGAGGGTAAATCCACCTGGAATTTTGTCATGGCTGAAGACAAAGATAACCAACATGCTAGTTAACTGGACAAGATTTATTGACATTGAATAATAAAGGGGAGGTATGTGACAAACTATGAGTAAAGCAACAGCAGTTATTGCAGGACATAATATGATTAAAGCAGCTAAAATTATATTCCCCTGCCATTATTCAGGCCCTTGCATGTACAGACCTGTGTACAGACAGGGGCTCCATTACACATTACTTATTTAGAAAATTAGGGCTTTAAGCAGACCAATACAAGGATGAATATCATAAATCTAGTCGCCAAGGTGGACGGGGGAAGGCCACGTCTAGGTATCATTGCAAGTGAGGTGTTCAGCTGGGCTCCTATGACCTTAGTGGTTTGGGTTCAACTTCCTGTTTTGTTCTCTTATTCTGAAGACTATTTCCTGTCACTTGCCTTCTCACCAGCCCCAGCTTTACACTGACACTGATTGTCTTCAATTGCTTCATCTGCTGCTTGTGTGTTTCCCTGGCCCAGCCTTTATATTCTTTTAAAAGAAATAACACACATCCTGTCTCTCTCTCTTTTAAAGTCACCATTTCTGATTAAACATCTGATATATGTAACACATAAGGAAAACAGATAAATAAATGATTTGGAAAACTAAGGGATGCTTCTATGAAATCTTTGTGGACTTAGGGTTGATATTTTAGAATTTTATCCAACCTGAATACAACTAGAGATGTATGAAGATGTATGAGAAGTATGTACACAATATTAAAAACACAATTGTCAGAAAAATCAGCAAACGTTCCAAAATTAATCAAAGCTACAGTATGGAACTTTTTCACATATTTTTGCTGCAGAAACATGCTCCAAACCTTGTCTTAATGTGGAGAGGTGCAGTTGAAGCCTCCTGTGACCCAGAGTCATTGAACAACACTGACAGCCGTGCAGAGATATTAACATCTAAAAGGCTTGAAGCAGGACTGACCTCTCTAACCAGGCAGAGAATTTCAATAATTTCAGCTTGATCAGTAGGTTTTATTGCATTCACACTTATTGTAATTTCAAATATCTGAATAGCTGGGCAGAGTGTGGTGGAGTGTACCAGAATTTAGTACAGCATAGTGAAGCAAAGAGAGGGAGTGCTGGGCGGAGCAGAGTGGATTGATTTGGAGTGCCAAGCTATTGCTTCCTTAAGTTGCATACTGTAGCTTTAATTTAAGTCCACTTCAAGGGAAAGGAGTTGAAGTCTGACCAACAATTTTGACTATGTTTTCCCCACATGTTGCTACAGGAGTTGCAGAAATCAGCATATCTAGCAAGAAAATTGCTAAAATGGCCACAGTGGTGCAGTAGGCCTATTGAATGTTGTCAGAATGAGATGTGAAGTGCTTTATTCTGCCACATACCTGTGTGGCCTTGATTATGTATACTTGAGAGGATGGAACATGGGGAGCACAATTATTTGCAGGGACTGGAAGTCACTTGTAGGGACCGGAGGCTGGGCCCCATGACTAATTCACTGAATGTTATGAAAATAATGGGATGGAGGGTTAGAGCAAATGTTGGCTTTAGTTAAAGTTAGGTGTTAGGGTTAAGGTTAGACAAGTAGTAGTCCTGGTTTAGATTAGGGTAAGTCACCTGGAAATAGTCTACGTATGAACCCTGTGAGTGACAACCGCAAGGATGTGTGTGTGTGTGTGTGTGTGTGTGTGTGTGTGTGTGTGTGTGTGTTTTCCAAAATACCCATTTACATAACCAGCAACAGACATAGTAGTTTTTAATTATGGACCACAGAAATCCCTATAAAGTATACCCTCGTGACAATTATTGGCTCAGTTTGTTTCAGTTAATGCACTCTAAGGCTATGCTACTACAACAAAGATAAAAACAGCCCAATTATGATGGATCAGTTGTGAGCTGAAGTGGCCAACTGGTCATAAATGACTTTCTATTGCAAAGCCCCTCTATTGCCTGGCCTTCTCCAGCTTTCCACACCTTCTGGAGTAACGAGTGTTTTCTTCAGTCATTTGTACTGCAGAAGGAGCACAATGACACAGGTTCCCACCGTAGTTCCCAAGTCTCTATTCAGCACCATGCAACACCCTCTTAGCAATATGAAAAGTATCCTTTAGTCATGTTACAATTACCTCAAACAACACAGTCCTCAATATAAATCCAAAGGTGCCGAAATCATACAACCAGTCAGGCTTTGTTATTAGCTGGACAAGGAGAAGGACTGAGACTGCTTTTCCAATCTCTTATTGACCCATGGACCCAGATGAACAGTCATAATGGTTACTGTAATAATAGTGACAGTGTATTGCATTGGGTGTGTAGCTCCATTGGTCTTTGTGCTGCCGTTAATCTCATATGCTACAGTTAAAGAACATAAACAGGCACAAGTGGTTAGTGCTTCTGTACCATGTTACTGAGCACAAACAAAGCAAAAAGAAACAGAATCAGGAAGTGCAAGCACACATTTTGAGAACAGTGATATAAGTTGAGCAGATATTACACCTCATGCAGGAGCCTGTCAATCATCGGGAAAAGTGGCTAGAATGTGCTACTGTATTATTTCCTGCCATAATACCTCATGGCTCTTTCATCCATTTTCTTTCCTCACTCAGTCTTATTCCCTGTCTAAATGTAATTGAACTACAGTGTGTCTGACCAGTTTGCCATATGGCAACAATGGTGAGCTTCAAAGAAATGAAATCCATCTGCTGAGCACCTGGTACAGGATTAAAATAGAACAAAAAACCCAGCAATTGAATTGAATGAAAGTCTGTATGGGGTGGCATATTTGAGCACGTTAACCACTCAATCAGGTGTTGTTTGAAAGCAGAGTGGTTGTGAAGGCCTCAGCCCGGCCTTCACCATGTGAGGGCGTAAGCCGCCACCAGCAATGGAATTAGTTAGGTAATGTTATTTAGTTTTCTTTGTTCATGTGTGTAGACTTTCTTTTGGGTTTTAGGCAGATTTTAGGCATTTGATTTGACATTAGGTTTAGACATACAGTATTGTTCAAAATAATAGCAGTACAATGTGACTAACCAGAATAATCCAGGTTTTTAGTATATTTTTTATTGCTACATGGCAAACAAGTTACCAGTAGGTGCAGTAGATTCTCAGAAAGCAAACAAGACCCAGCATTCATGATATGCACGCTCTTAAGGCTGTGCAATTGGGCAATTAGTTGAAAGGGGTGTGTTAAAAAAATAGCAGTGTGGCATTCAATCAGTGAGGTCATCAATTTTGTGAAATAACAGGTGTGAATCAGGTGGCCCCTATTTAAGGATGAAGCCAGCACTTGTTGAACATGCATTTGAAAGCCTGAGGAAAATGGGTCGTTCAAGACATTGTTCAGAAGAACAGCGTACTTTGATTAAAAAGTTGATTGGAGAGGGGAAAACCTATAAAGAGGTGCAAAAAATTATAGGCTGTTCAGCTAAAATGATCTCCAATGCCTTAAAATGGAGAGCAAAACCAGAGAGACGTGGAAGAAAACGGAAGACAACCATCAAAATGGATCGAAGAATAACCAGAATGGCAAAGGCCCAGCCAATGATCAGCTCCAGGATGATCAAAGACAGTCTGGAGTTACCTGTAAGTACTGTGACAGTTAGAAGACGTCTGTGTGAAGCTAATCTATTTTCAAGAATCCCCCGCAAAGTCCCTCTGTTAAAAAAAAGGCACGTGCAGAAGAGGTTACAATTTGCCAAAGAACACATCAACTGGCCTAAAGAGAAATGGAGGAACATTTTGTGGACTGATGAGAGTAAAATTGTTCTTTTTGGGTCCAAGGGCCACAGACAGTTTGTGAGACGACCCCCAAACTCTGAATTCAAGCCACAGTACACAGTGAAGACAGTGAAGCATGGTGGTGCAAGCATCATGATATGGGCATGTTTCTCCTACTATGGTGTTGGGCCTATTTATCGCATACCAGGGATCATGGATCAGTTTGCATATGTCAAAATACTTGAAGAGGTCATGTTGCCTTATGCTGAAGAGGACATGCCCTTGAAATGGTTGTTTCAACAAGACAATGACCCCAAACACACTAGTAAACGAGCAAAGTCTTGGTTCCAAACCAACAAAATTAATGTTATGGAGTGGCCAGCCCAATCCCCGGACCTTAATCCAATCGAGAACTTGTGGGGTGATATCAAAAATGCTGTTTCTGAAGCAAAACCAAGAAATGTAAATGAATTGTGGAATGTTGTTAAAGAATCATGGAGTGTAATAACAGCTGAAAGGTGCCACAAGTTGGTTGACTCCATGCCACACAGATGTGAAGCAGTTATAAAAAACTGTGGTCATACAACTAAATATTAGTTTAGTGATTCACAGGATTGCTAAATCCTAGAAACAAAAACGTTTGTACAAAATAGTTTTGTGTTTGTACAGTCAACGGCAGACACTGCTATTTTTTTGAACACACCCCTTTCAACTAATTGCCCAATTGCACAGCCTTAAGAGCGTGCATATCATGAATGCTGGGTCTTGTTTGCTTTCTGAGAATCTACTGCACCTACTGGTAACTTGTTTGCCATGTAGCAATAAAAAATATACTAAAAACCTGGATTATTCTGGTTAGTCACATTGTACTGCTATTATTTTGAACAATACTGTACACAATTAATCAATGAAGCATGCACATATGGTTAATTTTGTATTGTTAGTGTGTGTAAACTTTCTTTTAAAGTTACCATGTTGCTGGTCTATGGACAGGGGTGGTCCAGACAAAAAGATTGGACTGAGGCAGCTAGTGATGTGACGTTCCGTATCGAGGCTTCGAAGCGTGTGCCGAGTAGGGGAGGGGGCGTTTCCGCGATGCACGTATCGAGGCTTGCGTCATTTAGGTGAGGAGCTGAAAATGATGACGTCTGAAGCCTCGCTGCCCGGCTAAGTTTGAGGGGGGCGAATATTTTCGCAAGGCTCTGTATATATATATATATATATATATATATATATGTATATACAGTATACTGCCATCAGTACAATATACATGTTTTGCATACCTCTTTATTTTGCTGACAGTTTTATTCACAGGCTTTCTGCAAAATGCCACACACTTCAAATTCATGCCAACTGATATTGTTGCATCCAGTAGATGTCCTACTAGAGCAAATGAAGCTTCAAGAAGCTTTGCGCTGGAGTGAACCAATTGGATGAAAGGCTTCATTGCTTCATGAAGCTTCATCTGCCCATCACTAGAGGCAGCAGCAGGCCTAAATACCTCCAACTAGGCCTGGACTGCACCAAGTGCCAATACAGGAAAGGGGTGGGGTGGGGTGGGGAAGAAAAATATATTATTTGTTGTAGTTTATATTAAAACTTTATTTGTCAAGTTATGTTTTTCATTTTTAACTTATAAAAAACATGTAGTCGTTAGCGGACTGTCAGTGTTTATTGGTAGATTATTTAGTTAGTGTCTTTGTCCATTCCCTGTGTGTTACTGGTTTAACCAGCCAGTATATATGTCCCCATTTGCGTCAGTTGGTTTTTGTTTGAGGTACTGTGCAGTTCAGTTTGTTGTATTTTGAGTTTCCTTATCTTTTGTTGACCTCTTATAGGCCTCTTTTTTGATATTGATTGTATCTTTCCTTGTTTCTGTGTAAATAACAAGCCCATCTTTTTTGAAATGGAAATGCTGTGTCCTCTGCCTTGCTGTTCGCTCCCTGACAGTGGTATACTTAGTGATGGCCGATGAGGCTTTGCTGAAGCTTCGACACAGTACTCACACAAATGGTTCATTACTGGAGGCTTCAATGACACAGTGCTCGAGTAGGACATCTAGTGGTCAAGAAATTGAAGTGCAGTCAAGACGTGTCGCTTATTGGTTCATGGATTGGGATTTGATTCGCCATGCACATTCCAGTTTGACTACACTACATGGTTGTATGGTTTCAAGCCGACACAATAAAATATAAAATAAACATGGACACATGTTGAAGACCATGTTTCTTATGTGGCACATCTGAATGCAACCCTATATGTTCCTCACTTATATTTTGTGTTATGAAAACATTTAAATAGTGCTGCTACATTCATGAGATGTGCTCTACAGATTCAGACAGATGTCATTCGCACATGGGACAGGTGCAAATACAGATTATAGTATGGACTTTGGCAAAGTTTGTTTTGGGGTTCATTGGTAAAGAGGTTCATGGGTATGTGGGTAAAGAGGGTGTGCTTGTGTAACTCTTTATGAGTTTTTATTGAAAAATAACAGTATATCCACAGTGTTCAGACACAAGCAGTTTCTCCTTTTACAGACTATTTCCCCAGCCTTGGAAAAAACCTGTTCACATGGCACAGATGAGGATGGGGTACACAGGAAACGCTTGGCTAATTTATAGAGGTTTGAGTAACTATATATGCAATATGTCTGTATCTATATCTATATATATCTTATGTATATATGTAATATATCTATATCTAATGTTATTTAGGACTACCTATGTAACTACATCTAGTGTTATTTAACTGTGTAACTACTTTATCTATTTCTCTCTAACTTACTATCTAGCTATCTACTGATCTATCTCTATTTCTACAGTGATTCTCCACTAAATACACAATCTGCTACAACACTACTAACTCTCAAAGCAACTAATGCAACAGCAACAGACCAACTTGCTCTGCAAAGACAGATTCAAATGAATGCCCCGAAATAGGAATATCCTATCTCTGAACACACTCGATCCAAAGTGATTCACATGACAAACCGAACCAATCAGCTGATTGACCTGATGTCCGACGAACCAAAGTGCTTCGGACGTCACTCAAGTGATTCAAACATTACTAGTCACGTGACCGAAACATGCCTCGGCACAGTGGTTTGAAACAATTGCTTTATGAGCTACCGCACATGTGTTGGAGCCTCGGGTGTCATAGGGCCATCACTAGGTGTACTTATACTTCCTGCTTCTTCTTATTTATGAACACACATAAAATGTGCCTTAATACTGGCACTATGTTCTTTAGCTCACTTAAAATTCAGCTCTATTATACATTACCCAAAGGCCACTTTTCATTGTGGGGTTTTGATGTAATAATTTCATTAAAATAATCACCATACTACAGCAGTGTGGACTTTCGAGATAAGTAGAACTTGTGTAACATTAGAAATACAGAAAACCATAATACTGTATGCTGCGTGTTTCATGTACTAACTGAAACATTCCTTTTCTGGAAATACATCAGTTACAAGAATTATCACAAGTGGAACAAGTCAGTAATATCCCTTCCTCCTCTGAGCACTGTGATATTTTCACTGTTCGATTATTATTATGTATTGGCAAGAACTTCAACCAGGAGGCTATTTCACAAACTTAAATCTGCCCTGCAAGTAGAAGGGACTGTGATTTTTAATTGTGTCTAATAAACACATGCACACATCCTTGCAGTCATCACTTACAGGGTTAGTACATAGACTTACATTCATTTCCAGGAGACTTACCCTAACTTTAACCAGAACCACTACTTTAACTCTTACCCTATCCTTAACCAAAGCCCACAAGTGCTATAACCTTACACCTCGTCATTTTCATAAAATTTGAAAAATTTGTCATGGGGCCCAGCCTCCAGTCCCCACAAGTGACTTCCGCTCCCCGGAAAGCAGTGTGCTCCCAGTGTTCTGTCCCCACAAGTATATGCAGTATAAACAAGGGAGGACACACACAAGCCACAGAACTTGAGAAGTAAGAAATGATAGAGCAATAATAAAGGTTTGTATAACATCAAAATCACTAACCGGTCTCATTTGTAAAAAGAAAAACAAATACTAAATCATATCACAAATGAATGCTGACATCACTTTGGCACAATTAAGAAGCTTTTTGATTCAACACGATGATAAAATGTGCTGTGCTCAAATGAGAACACCATCATTTAGAAATCTCAGCTTCCCCTCCATTCCACTCGTGTCCCATCCTCTGTAATATCCGATTATATAACACTAAGAACCCAACAGAAACATTTAGTTTTCTGCTCAACTAATTGCACTATGCAATGACTAACTATCATCTTTCTCCACAGCACAGCACTTTCCACTAAACATTTAACTTGCCTGGGTTCATGTTATAGAAGCATTCTGATGGCAGTCAGATGCTATGGTGAGTGAGGTCCCTGGGTTCCATGAAGAATAAAGCTGTTGTGATTAACCAGTGATCCGTATAGTTCTGCCTAAGTTGGCGAGACTCTGAACATCATCATCTTCCGTAGGTACAGTTTGTATGTTTGAACACGTGCTCATGTGTGTATGATCATGCATGTGTCACAGTCACAAAAGAAGCCATAATACTCTACTGGACACAGAGCCATTGGAGTTGTAGGTGAAAAGATGACAGGTAGTGGCCGGACAGGATTGAAAGGACTGTTTGTCTGTGTGTCTTTGTGTTGCCTCAATTTTCCTAATATTGTGCTTTTACTGAGACACACACATTTCCTGTGCAGCAGAGGACTGCTACCAACAATCAACAATTCAAGTGAATTACTTTTTTTTTTTTTACTTCCAAATAACAGTATATACAGTGCCTTGCGAAAGTATTCGGCCCCCTTGAACTTTGCGACCTTTTGCCACATTTCAGGCTTCAAACATAAAGATATAAAACTGTAATTTTTTGTGAAGAATCAACAACAAGTGGGACACAATCATGAAGTGGAACGAAATTTATTGGATATTTCAAACTTTTTTAACAAATAAAAAACTGAAAAATTGGGCGTGCAAAATTATTCAGCCCCCTTAAGTTAATACTTTGTAGCGCCACCTTTTGCTGCGATTACAGCTGTAAGTCACTTGGGGTATGTCTCTATCAGTTTTGCACATCAAGAGACTGAAATTTTTGCCCATTCCGCCTTGCAAAACAGCTCGAGCTCAGTGAGGTTGGATGGAGAGCATTTGTGAACAGCAGTTTTCAGTTCTGTCCACAGATTCTCGATTGGATTCAGGTCTGGACTTTGACTTGGCCATTCTAACACCTGGATATGTTTATTTGTGAACCATTCCAATGTAGATTTTGCTTTATGTTTTGGATCATTGTCTTGTTGGAAGACAAATCGCAGTCCCAGTCTCAGGTCTTTTGCAGACACCATCAGGTTTCCTTCCAGAATGGTCCTGTATTTGGCTCCATCCATCTTCCCATCAATTTTAACCATCTTCCATGTCCCTGCTGAAGAAAAGCAGGCCCAAACCATGATGCTGCCACCACCATGTTTGACAGTGGGGATGGTGTGTTCAGGGCGATGAGCTGTGTTGCTTTTACGCCAAACATAACGTTTTGCATTGTTGCCAAAAAGTTCGATTTTGGTTTCATCTGACCAGAGCACCTTCTTCCACATGTTTGGTGTGTCTCCCAGGTGGCTTGTGGCAAACTTTAAACAACACTTTTTATGGATATCTTTAAGAAATGGCTTTCTTCTTGCCACTCTTCCATAAAGGCCAGATTTGTGCAGTATACGACTGATTGTTGTCCTATGGACAGAGTCTCCCACCTCAGCTGTAGATCACACACTCTTGTGTGTTACAGCCTGCTCAGTGTTTTATAACTAAGGTGTCACTTTATTTTTAAGCTCATTTAATAAGACAAGTTGAACCAGAACAGACTCATTTGGAGCAGCATAGAAACACATACAGTACACACATGGATCACTGTGTAGAGCTATGGGCAGCTTCTGCACAACTTCTATAATTAATTAAAGTCCCACTCCAGAAACATTTTCATTTTTATATTTGTATATAAAAATACTTTACTATAAACAATATGCAGTCTAACACAGCTTTTCCTCAAAAAAATTTCAGTGGGCCTCTGTAATAGGAATGAACATTGCCCCTCATTGTGCATTCCAGGATCTATGAATGTTGCCGTCATCCCTTATGTGGATTTGAATAATTTTGCACGCCCAATTTTTCAGTTTTTTATTTGTTAAAAAAGTTTGAAATATCCAATAAATTTCGTTCCACTTCATGATTGTGTCCCACTTGTTGTTGATTCTTCACAAAAAATTACAGTTTTATATCTTTATGTTTGAAGCCTGAAATGTGCCAAAAGGTCGCAAAGTTCAAGGGGGCCGAATACTTTCGCAAGGCACTGTAGATAATCTCTTCTTATCCTGCCTGCTCAGACTTTGTTGTAATGATGTTTCCATATTGACAGTACAATCTTATTGTTTTAAAAAAAACATTTATAATGAATCTGCAGTTTATGGAAACATGCGTATTCTCTGTATGTCCTCTAGATATGAAGGTAACTTAGCTTAGCACAAGGGCTGGAAACAGCTATGCTGTAGCTGAGTTGCATTTTGTCTGTGATGCGGTTTTAGTCCGTCCTTTGTATGACTTTATCCCCTACAGGGTACGTCTGTATAGTGGCTTGTTGTGGTGCTGATTTTATGTGTTGGCTATCTTTTGTCATTTTTGTGCTTCTACAATGTTTAAGTATGCTTTGTAGTTAAATGGTTTCTTTTTTGTCTGTTTTAATTGTGTTTAATTCTGTTTTAATTTAATAGTTTTTATTTTCTACTTTGTTGTCCTGTAGCCTAGCGTATAGACAAAGACACATAGACACTTAATGGTTAAATTCAATTTGACAGTCACAGTTAAGTCGTTATGAAACTGGATCAAAGATTTGTTTTAGTTGTTAAAAATATATTTGTCCTCTATTTTGCATGTTTTACATAATGTGCCGGTTTGTGCTGTGATGTGATTTGTTGGTAGGCTATAACCAACTAGTGCTGCCTGATTGGTTGGTCGAACCTTGTCAGAAGTGTCCCAGAACCGGCATCTGTCAAAAATAGACTAGATGCATCTTGAGCAAAGCTGTGCATCTAGGATGCATTGATGGTGGAATGCAACCGGACCCGGTGGAATCACAACCATTGATTAGACTGGCTATGATCAGCTCAGACAAATCGGAAATTAGAATTTAAAAATTATTCCTTAACCAGGATCAGCTGCCAGGCAACCAGCAGAAACCCTGGGAATTTAGTGGTCCCTGTTAACTAACAGTATGTTATTTGACTCTCTGTAAAGCAGCATGTAAATAAGTATAAAAAGCATTTTTTTCCAAAATATTAAACTTTTCCTTTAATAACATACTCTTGACTCATTCATATGTTGTGAGTGTTTAGCATAGCCTTTACCTAGATCCATGCTCTTGGACTTGCGGGTCTTGATGATCTCCAGTTGAGCAGCGTCATCATACTGTTTGGTACGTTTTTCTGATATGCTCTGGCGACCAAAGCCCTCCCTCTGGAATGCACCATCGGGATTTGCATCAGGACTGAGCGAGCTGCATTTTATTATTAAGAAAGGAGAAAGGGAGGGAGAAACAGACAGAAAATTATTATAATGCTGCCAAGAGTCATGGCCAATTCAGGGTTATTCCAAAACCATGTTATCCAATTAAAGATAAGTTTTGCAGTCACCTACATCAAGATGTAGTTGTATTGCTAGGGGCCATCTTGATAATAAGACTGGGAAATTAATTCTACCCATTAATATTCATACACCTCCAAACCACAGCCCATAACACACACACCGTCAGTTTCAATCATTCAGTCCCTTTTCAATGACTTTCCCAATCAAGGACACTTTCAATTCTACTGGCTGGGTTCAGGACATGCTAGAACTGGGATGAGGAGGCCTGGCTAAGGTGTCTAATACCCCACTAAGGTGATGGCTCTCTGGGGTCATGGCCACTCAATCAACCCCTCCTCCAATATGTCTGGTGCAGTGTCAGTGCCTGGCCCACTATAGCACAATCCTTATTTTATCCTCTATCTCTGTCTGGATCTTAATTGAAAAAAATTAATAAATCAAAGGAGAGTGGGGAAAGATGGTTGGGAGATGGGGACACTGGTATTTGCATGCAGAGTACAAATGTAATAAGAAACAGAGTATTTACAATTAAGATGAGAATATCTTTCCATTTTGAAGGGACAGAAAGCAGGTGGTACCATACTAGTGGAGTCTAATAAATGTTACAAGCATGAAAGGACACACCCTTTCTCTTCTTCTGTTGATGGTCGCAGTATGATGAGGCACCTTTAAGAGAGCCTAAGAGATCTTAAAATCCCTACATCTTACAACAGCAATTCAAATCAACTAATCAGATTTTTCTTGATACTGCAGATGGATAGCATTTCTACCAAGCTGGGTGATGCTTTGTAGTGTTTAAATGCAGAGTAGAGGATAGAAAACGGCTTTGTCATTGCATCCTCTTTGAAGCATATGCTCCTTCAAGCATCCTTCAGTGTGTATAATATCTCTTAACAGCAACTGCAGACGTGCTGGCTGTAGTTTGCATATAAACAATTCTTATTTGGATTGTCAACCCCGTTTAACAAAAGAGGTGCTTCATGTGTCACTGAGGAGCCAGCTGTCAACCATACCTGACAGTCCCAACTAACATCAGGCTGCTTCAAATGACCAAATGCAGCTTGACACAGTAAGAGAGGGGTGGAGCAAGATGAGAGGAATGACAGCACAGATGTGTTATTCATTTATTCATCATCCCTGGCTTTTCTCCTCTCATTATTCCAAGCCCACAAAAACCAGCCCACCCCTTCTTTCTTTCTTTGTTTATGTTTTTGTAAATGTCATCTGTCAAAGTATAACTGAGATGACATCAAGAAAGGACATATTCTCACTCTGAATTCAGATTTCATTCATCCTGGCCAGCATAGTGTTTTTGAGCCAGTTGAACACATACACAGAACGCAGACACAGTGAGAGGGCATGCATAACCCTGTCACGCAAGTACAGAGAGTTGGTGGAGAGTTGTGACCATTTGTAAGAGCAATTACAGAGACAAGCAGTTGGGATAAATCAAAATCCAGCCTGTCTGAGCAGAAATGATGAGAATCTGTAGGGGGTAAAAGTGAAGTTCAGAGGTGGTGTGCATTCACTTTATAGGACATCAGACCTGTTGGTTAAAGCTGCTACCCATTTTAACACGGTCTCAGATTTAGTTCACACGGAGCAATGACTAATGGGGTGTTCACACATGCAGAGACAAATCCCTGGGCCAGCTGTCACTCAGTACACCCTGCTGTGCAAGACAGAAAAAAGGAGCCCAGCGACATAAGCCTAAAGCTAGGGAAAGCTCAACTTTATGCAAAAATGACTGATGGAGTTCAGTGGCAGCCGAGCAAGAGCCAGTTGGTTCTATCAGTGATGGCAGAGATATTGAGCCAGGCTCAAAGTGGTTATAATTAAATTTATTTAAGTTTTGACTTTTTTTTTCAGGCAAGAAAGCAACTATTTAAATTGAGAATGTGTGGTCAGTCTATCCAAGTTTTTGAAAATTTGCTCTGATGTTTTCAGAGATGCAAGTACTTGCAAGCTGACCGAGCTAGCTCTATTAGCAGGCAGCTACATCTCGTTCAGAGTACAGTACTTGTTTACAGCCACCTACTGCAATCAGAAGACATCTGTCCAGTAATAGCAGAGCAGGTAAATCATGTGCTCAACACAACACACCCCCAGAAGTCCGGAACACAGCACCAGCAACTTTGTCTTTTTGTGTGAACATCCCATAAATGTCAAGTTTGGGACACATAACATGAACACAAAGCTCACTGTGTTGCTATGAGTACTCCTCTAAGATGCTTGAATTTGCACCTAAAGTCTAAGTAACCATGCTTTTTAAAGACATGAAAGGTGAACCTCTACACCACTACTTCCCACTCTTTTTAACTTGTGCTTCTTTATAAAAATGTTTCCTACCTGGAAACACATTTTTAACATTTTTAAAAATGTAACAACAAATTTAGAGCAGTTGTAAAACAACACAATATACTTTAAGACTTACATGCCACTTTCACCAGGAATAATTATATCAAAGGCATTGTAAGTCTAATTTTTTTTTGTCTACTTAAAGCAGCATGCAAAGATTCAGAGCTGGTAAAGTCCATTAATAGAAACACAGCTCTCAATTACAGATCTCATATTCACTTTCTACAGGCTATTAACCTTCCCCCAGAAATGCTTGTTATAATAAGATAATGCTTTGGAAGCATTTTTGCAATGATCCATGAAACGTCATAATCTGAAACACTGTCCACTAGCAGAAAGGAAAGTCAACTTAACAAATTGACTCCATGAAGCTGAGCCCCATACTGGACTTTGATGATCACTCCATTGCTCATTTTGGTCACATACTCTATTTGACAGAGGGGAATAAGAAAAATCTTGACCATATGACCGCTTCTCAAATAGGTTAGGTAATCTGCAGAGTAGGATAATTTCTTCCTCAAACCACCATTTCGTCCACACCTCTGGCCTATCTTTAATAGGGAGTCCAGTCCATTTAGATAACGCATTCTGTCATGTCTACTTCTTTAAGCAGCGATTACATTTCCACCATTCAGAAATGATGCTTTCTTTTGTGTTGAAAGTCTCATCTAAAATTGACTAACGCTGAGAATTGCTCACAGGCAAATCCACAGCTTTAACGTGCATTTTATATCAACTTGTTCCTGTCTCCGTCTGTCTCGCAGGAATTTAAATGTGTCAAACTGCACATCGGCCTTGCCGCTAAGTGGTGTGTGCTAAAACCCCCATCTGCTCTCACAATTCACCCTGACAACTTGCATCCTTTTTTTAAACTTGCTTTTCTTTTTTCAAGTCCTAATGCTTCTTACTTTCATTTAAGAGGCATGGCCTCTTTAAAAAACAAAGGATCAGAAAGGCTCCAGGCCCAGATGGTGTGACCCCCCTCCTGCCTGAAAGTGTGTGCTGATCAGCTGGCCCACATCTTCACACTTATCTTCCAGGTCCAGGTCACTGGAACTGTGTGAAGTCCCCTCCTGCTTCAAACGTTCCACCATCATTCCAGTCCCCAAGAAAAACCCCACTATCTCCCAGGACCTGAAGTGGACGTCCAACATCAGCACCATCACCAAGAAGGCACAGCAGAGGATGCACTTCCTGCGCCAGCTCAGGAAGTTCAACCTGCCCCAGGAGCTGCTGATACAGTTCCACAGATCTGTTTGAAGTCCTCCCCTCTGGACGGCGTTACAGGTCACTGTGCACCAAGACAATCAGGCACAAGGACAGTTTCTTCCCCAGGCCATCACTCTGATGAACACTTGACCCACGATAGTATGACTGGACAATAACCCTTAGCAAAATACCTGTAAATGTACATTGTACAGACTATTGAGATCTATACAAGTCTCTATTTTCAAGTACTCTATTTCTATTCCTACTTATCTCATTTCAATGAACATTCCTTTGTCTGTCTGCATTGTTTACTGCCTGTTTATACTGCTTATTTTGCATTGTTTGCACTGTTTGTTGCTTGTAAATACTGCTTATTTTTGTTATATTACACAGCCTTATGCTGGCTTACTGTTTACTTGCCCCTTGCATGGGGATATGTACATACACATTGAGAGCCGGTGTACCACCATCAAATTCCTTGTGTTCCCAACACACCTGGCCAATAAAGCAGATTCTGATTCTGATTCTAAAAACAACCCAAAAGAGTTACTTAGTCTCAGCTTGGTTTGATTGATTAGCAGGGGGCTCTTTGCACTAGTTTTACACCTCAGAGAGGGGCCAAGAGGTGTGGAGCAAAGCTTGGTAAGGTGCTTCTGACATGGGTCTTCTGAGGTCTGGAGGGAGGCGATTCAGCTGATCGCATGGATACATAGCTGGGCCAAGGAGTTTGTAGCTGAATTCAATTACTGCAAAAAGCTCTGCATGACAAGTCCATGCAGAGGTCTGGTGGCATGTGCACGAGCACTAGACAGCTGAAATATTTATACCCGAGTAAAAAAAAAAAAGGTGAATGGAGAATTTCTTCCAAATTTGTAATAAATTTTTTAAACATGAGCTTATTGTAAAAATGATGTCACAGATTGCTACTTTTTAGTTGTCTAATTGGACCCATAAAACATTTAACTTAAACCCAGATATAAAAACTGTAAAATAAAATGGTTCTATCAGCACCACACAGCGCAGCCACAGCTATGATTTGCTGTAATTTCTTTTAACTGTGATGAAGCTGCAGAGGGAGACAGCGAGGGAAAGAACAAGATCAATTAACACCTCTTTGTCTGCTGGCTGACTTATGCATTGACCCCCTCGTTCATTCCTTGTCTGGTGCTCTATTAGAACACCAGTTGTCACGTGAATAGTTTTGCTTATGTTGCCATGTTGGCAACAATAAAATAAGTGAAAATGAATGGGGGTATGTGGATTTAAAGCCATATAAGTTCACTGCTCTCTTTAATTAAAAATACATAAAACTCTATCTTGCAAAACTCAATAAATTAAACATGTCGGTCCCCCATAATACCCCCCATTTATAATATGGTTAATGTCGCTGTCACATTTTTTTCAAAGAGACGCTAAAGCACATTTAAAGAGAGTTTACTATAGTATAGCTGTAGAAATTCAATTCGAAAGGCAGCACCTCATACATGAAATGATACTTTCTGATAGCCATAATAATCCTTTGGTTTCAGTTATTACACATCATCAGTTTTGTTTTTATTATGGGTGAATCATTCAAGTGCTTAGCTATAGTTTCAGTTTTGGTTAGTGCATGATGTCACCTCCTGTAGCTCATTCAGTTTTGCTACACTAAATGCCTCTACAGAAGTCTACAGAATGGGAGATCAACTGCTAAGGGTATTACACATGCCAAGGTTTACCTGCTCCCTATCACAATGGGGTAGCTATAGATTGAACATTGAAGGTGAGCCCATGAAAGAGCATGTAACCTGTAGAATGACATACTTGTAGCAATGGCACACCACTGAGACATAATAAATATTCATAAAGCTAAAGAGTGTTTAAGAAAAAAATGCCTGCAATTTATGTGTGTGTGTGCTATCTGTCACTACCAACTTATAGTAAATGAGCATTTGAGATTAGTCAAATACCATGTGTATGGGTACTACATGGATGTTTGCATTTATTTATATATAGTTATGCTGATAGCTTGAAAACAAATACATATGCTTAGTAGCGCACTTGTGATTCTTACTTTGCTGACAATATAATGATAGAGAGTACTAGGGAGTCCTCTGAAGTAGGCAATCTGCTTGCAGTGTTAGCATGGAAGTTTGTTCAATGTGGACCTTTTCCACTTTATATGTTAATTTGTGAAATTGTTTACCAGCCAATGTGAATCTAAACACTCTTGAGACTGAGTGCATCTGTGTAGTAGTGTATGTATGTGTGTGTGTGTGTGTTTGTCTTGAGTCCTTCATCTCTGATAGTTGATAGACTGTGTCAGAGCTGCCAGAGAAATGGTGTTTCTATCTGTAACATCTCACAAAGACAGACAAGGGCTCAATCTGGTATTGTCTCTTTGTTTCCTTTTGTTTGTCTTTCTGTCCAATTTTCTTCTGTCTCACCTTCATGAATACTGACCTACATGTCCTCTGTTAGCCTCATTCAGACTGAGGTCCAGACCATGGGAATGCCAGCGATAATCGCGGCCGGCGGAATTACATTTTTAGATTGTTCATCCATCCAAAGTCAGAAACTGCTTGAGGGAATTTCTTCAAATTTGGCAAAAACGTCCACTTTAACTCAAGGATGAACTAATTAGATTTTGGTGGTCAAATGTCAAGGTCAGTGTCACATCTGCCCCATTCCTCTGAATTTGACTGTTTGGCTGATGTGTATAATCACAAAGTGGAAATTTTAGTTTTTCCTTGTTGTCTTATGGAAGCATGTTGAGAGCCACTGTACCGGAGTCTAATTCCTTGTGTAGTCAACAAAAAGCTGATTCTGATCTGGCCTTTGTGAAAGTCCTTCAGTTCTTTAGGCTCCTGGTTCCAATACATCAGCTTCAACAACTACACATGCAGAGCATAACAATCTTGCAGTATTAAATTATACTAAACTGTGACTGATCACATGTTTTTTTTTTTAAAGAATTTTCTTCACTAGTACAGCTAAAATACAACACTGTGGACTGATAGAAGAACATACTATGAGGAGGTAGAGATGTTCTGTTGTTCTCAGCTTCTCACTGTCAAAGTCAATGAGTTCTGCTTGACAGATTTATTTCTTTTGCTTTCTTCTATTCTTCTTATTTATTATTCCATCATATTTCTCAATTTGACCAGGCACAAAGACTGGCATTTTAGCTTATTTAGATGCTACACTGTTGCAATTTGAGCTATTAAATACAGCTTTTTTTTCTGAATGACAATGTGGATGGCATTTCAACAAGGATTAGGGAGGTGGAATGGGCAAAATAGAAATATTCATACAGGTGTGAGTGATGGTGCTGAGTAGTCTAAATAAAATGTAAAACTTTTGTGTTATAATCCATAAAAGCCTGACAATGTACTTAGTTTGATATGCGATGGGACTACTTCTGCATAGTTGAGGATATTTAAATTGTATTTGTGTAGATTTGGATCTCTGACTTCTGTTCTCTTGATTTTAACACATTGTATAAGACAATCAATCATCAATGCTGAAAAAACATAAAAGAAAGCATCTGGATGCAATTTTATGTAGAAGAGGTTTCACCTCTCATCCAAGAGGCTTCATCAGTTCTGTCTGACTGGTGGTGAGCAGGAGGTATTTATCCCACTGGTTGTTGTTTGTTGACCGTCAAAGGACTGAAACACCATTCAGTGGGATAAATACCTCCTGCTCACCACCAGTCGGACAGAACTGATGAAAACTCTTGGATGAGAGGTGAAATGTCTTCTACCCAAAACTACTTCCAGATGCTTTCTTCAGTTTTTTTCAGCATACTACGACCTGGATGACTGAGAATTTACAGACATTCATCATCAGTCAATCAAACTTGGTTGCCAACTATGTTAAAATACAAGGAATATGACTTGAGCTCAATGTCCCTCAATGTACGCCAAATAAAACAATAAAGAAAAGAAAAAAAAAATTATCAAGTAAAAAGCAAAATATGTACATAAGTTAACAATGAGCTATTTTATGTACAGTGGTTACATCTAT
This sequence comes from Monopterus albus, assembly GCF_001952655.1. Taxonomy (NCBI): domain Eukaryota; kingdom Metazoa; phylum Chordata; class Actinopteri; order Synbranchiformes; family Synbranchidae; genus Monopterus; species Monopterus albus. Next base: position 4,153,715 of record NW_018127976.1, on the reverse strand, counting down.
AAGTTATTGCACTGTGGTGTTTGTTGTATCTTGTTATACATATAAACATGGATTAAGTGTTCAGCAGAGTGATGGCCCGGGGGAAGAAACTGTCCTTGTTTCTGGTTGTCTTGGCGTACAGTGACCTGTAGCGTTGCCCAGAGTGGAGGTGTTCAAACAGGATGTGAGGGGTTGTAGAAATCTTCTCTGCCCTCCTTCTGACCTGTGAGGTGTACAGGACCTCAGTGGAGGGCAGACTAGCACCAATGATTCTTTCTCCATTCCTGACTGTTCGCCAGAGTCCGTTCCTGTCCTGTTTGGCTGCTGAACTGAACCAGACAGTGATAGAAATACAGAGAACTCGATGATTCCTCTGTAAAACTGTAACAGCAGGTCAATGCACAACCTATTTTCTTAGCTCAACCCTACACCCATCTAGCTTATACAAAGGAAAGAACAACGATTAAATGAATGAAAGGAACAATGATTCATAACAGTGAGAAAGCTAGCTTGAAGCATCTATAAAAGAATTCAAAAAGAAAAAAAAACTTGTCACACATGAACAAATTGGCTTGGGATGTCAACAAGAAAAAAGTAGGTCAGTTTATATGTCTTGTGTAGGATGGGATTTTGGCCTCCAAACAACCATTTATCTTGGGGACAACATGTTGGCACACTAACACATCGGCATTTGATGAGGCTGAAATT
>NW_018127976.1:4142051-4152950 GCF_001952655.1 Monopterus albus | reverse complement strand
CCAGGGTCTTTTTAATCAGTTCTTGTTTGCATTAGTTGTTGTTTACCTTATAATAAACACTACCAGATGATGATTACCCCAACATTAATAGAGAGAAATAAGTCATGGTAAAATTAATCATAGAATGCTGATGCCAAAGAAAATAAATACATGAATAAAGGGAAATAAAAAAGAAATCTGAGTTTGTTCCACCGGGTGAAATAAGAACAAAAAGAAAAAGAGCCTGAATTATAATGATTTTACAAGCCAAGCAGCCATTTCTGTGCTTTGTGTATGTTCTGTAGGTGGATAAACGTGGCCTTGGCAAGATGGGAAGCAAGGAAGGGATTCTGCATAATACTGCAGGCCAGAGGTGAGACTTTCACAGCTCTGCACAATACATATTCAATGCATACAATGCCCTGGCTGCACTGTTGCAAGAGCCTAATTAAAATTAACTGTTCCCATACACTGGAGTATGCCTGACCCACATCCCCTGCTGGCACAGTATGCATGCTAATGCTGTGTGTGTTTGTCTGTGTGTGCGTATATGTACATGTGTGCACTGACTTGTTCGGAGCACTTGAAGAAGAAAATGAGAAATGAGATAGCAGGCTAAGTCAGTCAGACCTGGTGTGTTTAGGCAGTTGTTAAGATTTGAATGAAAGTTTGTGTGCCACTGGTGTTACTCACATTGTGGACTATAACCTGTTTACACACTCACACTGTGGGGACTCAGCCTTCCTTATGGGGACCAGATGTACGTCATTGTGTTTTAGGTGACGAAATAAGGTTGGGGTTGGGTTATGGTTAATTTTATATGATTTAAGGTTTATATAGCCAGCTTTGTGACACTGGTGCACTTGCAACAAGTTGTGTCTATGTTCCTGGTTCTGCTCATTCTTTAGATAGATTTAAATGAATTTTAAGACAGAATTTAAACTCTTTATTTAGTCATATATTGTACCTATAGTTCTTGATAATAATTTAATATAAATAATATAAATCATTATTGTCTATTCTTTGTATATTCAATACTAAATAAAACATTGTAAACCCCAATGCATGCAAAAATATTAAGTGACAAGTCCTGCAGTATAAGTGCAAGGGCATGTCCATATATAATATAAGTCTCATAGAAAGATAATAAGTGCTAAGGATAATTGCACAGATGGAGTGTTATACAGTAAGACCATCTGAAAACTTGTAATTTTCTTCTCCCATACAGGGTATATACAGTAGTATACCTGTGGGTTTAAAGTATACTTCAGTAAGTTTCTGTTTGATTGTTTGTTTTTATCATCTGTTTCCTCAGAATTCACAGTAGTGTCTATGGCAAGTTAATTGGCTGATCATATACCACCTTGATGGGGGATGATGATTGTTGAGTGTCACTAAACCAGTGGAAGTCCTCTACACTGTATGGCCATGCTCCTATGATATCATCCAGAAAGCTATGGTAAAATCTGGGTGATTTTCAGCTGATACATTTCTCTGTGGCTTCAAATTCTCACTCACTCATCTGATGGAGCATATTCCCTCCAACTGCTAATAATACCTTTTGTCAAAAACAAAGTCACTGTTATCCAGAGACAACTGCTGCGGTTGAAGGACATCCATGTTTTTGTTAGGGTAGGTCTCCAGGAAAAGAATGTAAGTCAGTGTAATGCCCACTAAAATGATGGAAACACACCTGTGTGTGTCTGTGTTTTTGTGTGACTTTGAGGAATCATGAATTATTCACAATAACCTGAGGCATTGGTATACAGCACTGTTCTGCCTCGTGTGCACACACCATGTATGCCTCTGTGAGCCTGTACTGTAGGCGGGAAGTGTGTCAGAATGTCTGAGTTCAGTTCAGCCATATACTGGACTGCACTGACAAGCCCCTGACATTGCATGACAGAGAGAGCAATAGGGTAGAGAGCCACTAGGGAAAAGAAAAAAATCTAAAAATAAATACATAAATAAACCAAGCATCCTTAATCGTGACAGCCAGCATTACACCATGAAAAAAATGTTCAAGTCTGTGGTTCTGTTGCATTATTTTGTGACCTTGATCAGCCAATCTTAACAAAAAATAGCAATTTATATACAATGAAACAAATGAGAAGTAGAATTAGAAGTAGAACCGTGCTACATTTAATGAAAATAAGCAGTCACTGACCTTGTTGTTCAAATGAGATTGAGGAAATGATTGGGACATCTTGTCTTTTGATTTTCTATACCTGAATGCTGCACTCATACAGGAAATGCCAAATATCATTTTATAGCTACTGACTGACTTAAAAAATGAATAATACAGCAGCACTTTTTAAAATCAGCACAGGATTGCTCTGTGTTGATTCATTGCGCTAGAATCTCATTGCTTAAACAATTGAGTCCCTAAAGGGGACAGTTTTTGAGCCCTGGCTTCATATTTTATTATGTGGGTCCTCCAAAAAGGCTGCCTTCTATAGGCTCAGTGGGGACACTAAAATCCCACAGGTGGTTGGGGTTGGTGAGGTGGAAGTACTGTATGAATCCCTGAGCTTTTACTCACAGTCCAACTACTGCTGCTGGCTCATTCATTATTTAATACACCCACAAAGCTGCACATACAACTTGCTTTACTTACTTACACAACTGCATACTTTTCCACATTTTGGGATGCCAAAATTAGTCCTAAACCATAATCCAGTAACTTTCTTATAACAAACTTTGTGTTTGATATGGAAATGCTATTTTCTCAAATATTTTCCTGGTTTGTTAAAGCAGGCAGTCTGGTTTGTTGATCAGTTACTACCTACTAAGTATGTGCATGAATAATCACGTCGATTAATCATTAGATTTGATTAGTCAAGCACTGGAAAAAAAATTAATAATTTTTGGAGACATTTTTTGCATTGTACAGAAACCTTCTGCCCAGAGACATTTAAGAAGTGGCACTAATATTTTTGACACTTATGTCCATGTGCCACAAACAGTTTCCATGTAGAGCAGACGGGAGCAAAGTGTGCTGTTATTTTACCTAAGCGAAAAAAAAAGTGATCATTATGCAAGATGATGCTACAGGTTTTTTCATGGTTCTACCAACATGACAAGGAGTCATTTACAGCACTGCCACAAAAATGTTGAGCTTCAAAAGGAAAAAAAATGATACAGAGCGACAACAAAAAATGACTGGATTTATTGTTCCTAAATGATGTGACAGCAAACAACAGGAACAAATAACTGCTTAGGTGACTCAAATGATTTGAGACAATATGCCTTCTCTTAGTGTTGTCAAGGGAGTGGGATTTCAAAGGCTGATGGAGTTAGTGGAATACACTGTACCTTCATGAAAGACAATTACCGGGGGAATTGAGAAAGTGTACAAAAAAGCAGCTACCGCTCTAACAAAAACTTAGAAGCAAGGACAGTAGCAATAACCAAAGAAAAGTCATATATTTATATTAATTTTCACCAATTTCTGCAAAATATTAAGTCAAGAAATCTAGTTTTCTAGAGTAGTCCATACACACCTACCGGCTAACCTACAAGTCACTGAGTCCTGGGGTGGACCAGTAAATAAACTCAAAACAAGGGAAGTAAATCATGCTTGGTCGATGTTAGGTTCACCTGAGGTGTGCATACAAGAGTTTACTTATTTACTTACGTAGGTGGTTACTTTAAAAACTGTTATGAGAAAAATTATGAAATGTAGTTCAAGCAGCTGAAAGTGCATATAGCAGCACATGCTGCTGCAATAAAGCATTTTCCTACATCAAACAAAAAATGCTCATTACTACCCAAGCAAAGTAGGAGCTTTCCAGGAGGTGGTTAGCAGATATAAACTAGCAGACTATATCTATCTATGTGTCAGTGAAAAGCTCTGGCTTTAGTTGTATTGATGAGGAGACTAGCTGGAGGAAATAAGAGGGTGTGGATCTGCCAAAATCCCATTTTCCTCCATTTTCTTTGTGGTCTGTCAGGTTCCCAGCAATTGGATGCTTTTTTTTTCTTTTTTTACTTCAGTGCAGTGCACAGTGACGGCATGCGTGACCCTGCGCTGAGCTCAGCTAGGCACAGCACAGCTACATTCTGCTGCCATGTAACACATTGAAATGAATGGGTTGGATAGCAGAGTGCAGCGCCCACTGCACCCTATCTGAAAGCCCCTTGAGTCTTTGATACAGGCTCTTTATATACACTCATCTTGTGCTCAAAAAAAAAAATTATAATTGGGTACAAATTGTATCTTGTGTGTACAGAGCCACTATCAAAAACTTATGAGCTCTGATTTTAAACCTTCAAGTTTCTGGGCTCCAAAATCTCTAAGGACCTGAAGTGTACCATCACTGTCTCATTTGGTTCAGCAACCAAACAGGACAGGAACAGACTCCAGAGGACAGTCAGGACTGGAGAAAGAATCATTCGTGCCAGCCAGCCATCCTTGGAGGACCTGTACATCTCACAGTTCAGAAGGAGGGCAGAGAAGATTTCTGCAGTCCCCTCACAAACTTCACAAACTATTTGAACTCCTCCTTCTGGACGGCGTTACAGGTCACTGTACATCAAAACAACCAGACACAAGGAGAGTTTCTTCCCCCAGGCCATCACTCTGATGAACCCATGACGGTATAACAGAACAACAACCCTCAGTGCAATACCTTGTAAATATAGCATTACATATATTTATCTGAATGAATATTTGAACGTAGTTTCTTTCTTTTTTCCTCACTGTCTTACACTGTCTCAATGCACATTGAGAGCCAATGTACCACAGTCAACATACTGTATCTGGCCAATAAAGGTTATTCTGATTCTGACTAATCTCAGAAATCTGATTTTAAAAATGACTTTTAAAAAAGTCTGAATTCTATGGAGTCAAAACTCAAATTTTATACAGTGACTCTAATCTTCTTCCGTACACACAAACATTTTGAGTGCTCACTGTTGTAAAACGTGGCATAATATGTATTTTGTTTTCTCCCCATCTCCAATCTGGGGCTCTGTTGTTTGAAGTCCATCAAGTTATAATTCAGACAACTCCACTGCAAAGAAAGAAGAACCTGCTGCTCACCATTCATTCTGACCAGGCAGTTCATGGATCCACGGCATGGGGTTTTCTCCCACAAAGCCCATGTCATCATGGGAGCTGCAGGATGATGTGGAAAGGTGAGCAGGGAGCAGGAGTGGCCTGTCGTCTTCGATAATCACAATGTTGTCTTGTGGCATGTTCACAGTTGGAGAGAGCTGGTAGTTACCTGAGAGAGAGATTAGACAGCATATATGAGCCTGCATGTATTTCTAGAAGTTTCTTCATTATTATGTAATACAACATGGCATCAATACTCAAGATTAAAAAATAAAAAAACAATTTGTCAGTGATAACTGAAACAAGTGTGAAAACATCACTGAGCATTACAGCATGTTGTACTCATGCTGAAGCAAATTATTTCATAGACACATTGGTGTAAATGTAAATTTGTCAGCAAGTTAATACTGTACACACAATTAACTCCATCTCTCTATATGTTACTCAGTAGTTTCAGTTTCAGTACTCGCTCAACTCCTTTACTGTAAGTTACCAACAATATGACCTAATGTCTGCTATCCAAATTCCATCCAGTCTTAATGTCAAAAGCCATAAATATAGATTTGGGTAGTTTCATCAACTGTTTTCTAAGGACATTTATGAGCAGTATAAGTGACTCCCTGATCTGTATTCCATCCTGCCCAACCTTCTTCACTGAGGACTTTGAATCACTCCTCTGTGGCTCCTCGGGAGTCAAAGTCAATGGGCAATGAGCTGCCATGGCTGGCACTCAGCACCAAGGGCAGGAAAAGAACTGTTCACCAGCATATGAAGAGGCATTTCAAAACAGAGTTGGATGATTAACTCAGCAAATTGCCCAGTATTATTTAAGTATAGATAAACAGTATGTACATGCATAAATACAATAAGAATCAAAGTTGAGATGAGTGATGAGGTTTAAGTCCTATTATACACCTGCATCAAATTAGACTGAAGTTTTCAGAAATGTTTCTTGTGGTCTTTCATTTCCTTTGGTTATCAGAGAACCATTTTGCAAATTTAATAGCTTGTGGTTTATCACTAACAGCAGACAACAGTATTTACTTTGGCAGGATCCCAACATGAATTGGACAAACATTTTCAGTAATTTCTCTGGGGCCTAACAAATGATTAATGCATACTGGTGAAGTATATATATACACAGTATATGTACATGCATAAATACAATAAGAATCAAAAGTTGAGATGAGTGATGTGGTTTAAGTCCTATTATACACTATATATATAGACAGCACAGAGGTACTAATCTTGGCAGCACAAGAACAAGCTCTAAGTACAAGATCAATAGATCAATAGAGACAGGGGTCTACCATACCAGACAGGACCCCTGGTGCAGGCAAAGATGCCCCTGAGACAATCCAGCACATAACAGCAGGGTGCAAGATGCTAGCAGGTAGGGCATACATGGAACGCCATAACCAAGTGGTTGGCATAGTGTACAGAAACATCTGTGCCGAGTACAGGCTAGAAGTCCCAAAGTCAAAATGGGATACACCTCCATAGGTGGTTGAGAATGACCAAGCTAAGATCCTGTGGGACTTTCAGATACAAAGTGACAAACTGGTAATGACCAACCAACCGGACATAGTAGTGGTGGACAAACATAGTGGTGGTACTGCAGAGTTACAATTTTGTTACATCAGTGATGTGGAAATTTCACTACACTAGTGAGGTGGAACAGACAGAGTATGAGAAGTAACATAACAGGAAGTGATGTTTTGTTTAAAGATGTTTGATAAAATGTTTGGTTGGTATTTGCATTCAAAATATACATTTTCTTAAAAAAGTACATCACTCGTAATCACTTTAAACTTATTCACGTCAAGAGACCACTTTTGCTAGAGGACACAGTTTTAATTAGGCACTCTGCAATTTTTCCTCTGCCAGATGTAAGAAATGTTTTCGTCAGAACCTCTTCACACAAGTGACCAACATTGCTGAAGAGTTGTTCCAGGCATTTCACTTACCACTTTCCTAAGTAGCCAAAGGGCACACACGCACATGGTTAATTGCTAATGGACAGGTTTAATCAGAGACACACTGATGCATTCCAAGGTGAAATGAATGAGAGAAGCTGCAGCACTTCCTTTTCTGCAGGTGTTAGCATAATAAACATAGACAGGAATCACAACCCAAGCAATCCTTGTAGTATAGAGCAAGTTAGCTCTGAAAATAACTGTACAGCAAAACTGAGACAATGAAGCAGACAAGACCTCAGGTGACTAGAGCAGAGCAAAAGAAAATTATTCTATCTGTGTTAGCTAGCTTGTAGGTTCATAAAACCGGGCTGAAAATGGTCAAAAGCAAAAGCCAGAGTGAAGACACAGGCACAAGCTGGAAATGGAGGTGACTTGTCAACACATTTGGGGTGATTTGGTGAAGTGAGGTGCAGATGGAGCTGCTAACTCTGTTTTAACACAACAGTCTCTTACTGGCTTCTCACAATCAGTGACAAGTGGGAAAACGTCAGGTGACAGTTCCAGTAGGGACACTTCACTTCCTATTGCCAGCCAGGCCAACAGACACTGTGTACGGGTGTGTGTGGTTGAGCTAAAACTATCTGCTGACAAAGGCAGTTAGAAGTCAAGCCTTTCAGTTTAGCAGCAATGATTCTGAATGCAAACAAAGTGCTCATGAAATTTTGTTGGTCCTCTGTTTTTCAGGGGTCACCACTTCCCACCACTGGATTCTATCCCAAATTGGGACAGGCATGAAGAGTGCACTGGCATGTGTTACCCTAGTGCTTGGGCATAGCCACTGCACCTGGGATTCTCAGGTGGTTCTCCGAGCATTAACCTGGTCCAATCCTGCTTATGTTCAAAGATTAGATGAGATCAGGCATGACGAGGGCAGCGTGATTACCAAGTGCTGATGAAATAATGATTGAAGATTCTCAGTGTCTTGTTTGTACTCTTTTATTATGCGGTCCATGCATTTGTTACTTCCAGGCTGGACTACTGTAACTCTTTACTATCAGGATGTCCCAATAATTCCCTAAAAAGCCTCCAGTTAATCCAAAATGCTGCAGCCAGAGTACTGACAGGAACTAGCAAGAGAGATCATATCTCTCCCATATTAGCTTCTCTCCACTGGCTCCATAACAGTAAGGTCTAGACCTTACTTTGTAAAGTGTCCTGACATGACTTTTGTTGTGATTTGGTGCTATACAAATAAAAATTGATTTGATTTGATTTCTTTGCGACTTGTTACATATGTAGTCAAGGACTACCTTGCTGTCTGTGTGAAAATGCACTGCATCAAACTGTATGTCCATCTTGTCCTGAATAAAATTGGCCATTTCTACTGCCAGAACTGCTGCACACAGTTCGAGCCTTGGTATTATAGGTTCAGACTGGGGAGCTAGCTTTGCCTTGCCCATTATGAATCTGACTTTAATTTTTCCGTCTTTTTGCACTGTTTTCATGTAGGCTACAGGTCCTATCACCTTAGTCGATGCGTCTGAGAACAGACATAATTCTTTGTGCACTGCTTGACTAGGTGAGGCTGATGTGTAGGTTCTTGGAACATGTAGATCTTTCAGCTCCTGAAGGGAATTTCTCCAAGTTTCCCATTTGACTTGTTTGTCCTCTGGAAGAGGCACGTCCCATTCTGCAGATTCTGAGGTAAGTTCTCTTAGCAGAGCTCTTCCTTGGATTGTGACAGGTGTCAATAGGCCCAAGGGATCAAAAATGCTGTTGACAGAGGAAAGGACACCACGCCAGGTAAATGGTTTGTTTGTGAAGGCCACAGAGTAGGTGAATGTGTCTGACTTAATTTCCCAAATGAGACCTAGGCTTCTCTGTGAAGCTGCTTGTCCACCACCAAGATCGAGGTCTTTGGCAACTGGTGCGCAATCTTCGGGGCAAAGGGCCTTTGTGACTGTCTGAGAGTTAGAAGCAAACTTGTTTACATCACCTGAGCATGAATGCAAGCACTGTTTTCACCACTGCTAACTTGGCCAGAATCAAAATGTATATTCAGCCTGTGAAGACCTTGGCAGTTCTGAAAACACTGGAGTTTTTCATGCACTCAAGTGTGTCAACTGAGAGTAAAAGAAAAGGAAAAAGCACTACAATCACAATGTTGTCACAAATGAATCAGCATCACCCATATATCTTAGACATGCATCTGATTCATGATTACCATCTATGCCACTGTAACATTTGTCACACTATAATTACAGATAACTTCTTATGCATCACACTGACACAAGCAGACACACTCCACCCACCACCTCAGCATCTACTGTTAAATACTGCTTAAAAAACACAGAAGTTAGGTGGGGTTTTTTTATGTAGGAATAACAATATATAACAATAATGTGAAGGCTTAACATATCACAGTTAACACCTAAACATATTAAAGTTGTCATTTTTCATGAATATATTTAATAAAATAAAAAATATATATTTTAAAACACAACAGTATACTGCTGCAAAATATTACTACTACTAAGTGTTCCAGTAAACAGGAGAAAGTTGTTTAAATAATGAAAGAAGCTGCAGTTGTACTATGCTCATTTTTCCTTGTAGCAGTTCAAGTTCATTTGTGTTGCCATTTCAGATGAGTTTGCAAGTTTGACATGTTGCCAAAAACATACCCAATCACCACTGAACGAACATATTAAGTGGCGGACTGGAGCGCAGTAAGCAAATACATCTTATCCACTTGTCTTTATCTATTTCACCAGGAAGCCAAAGTGTTCCCAAGCAGGAGACTTTACTGATAAGGGTTAGGGTCCTCTAGCTCTGGCTAAACTGTGCTTTATGTGTTTACTATGCTCCAGTCTGCCACTTAATATGTTCGCAAGGGAACGTGAATTTGGCAAAAATGTTACACAAAACAAACCTACTATTAGGTACAGTACACATCTGTACCATACCTAAAGTCCTGTACCAAAATGGTCTGGTAGAAATATGTGCATCTTTACTCCCCTAGTGTAGTGTCTGCGACAATGGCGTAACACTTGAAGAGTTTAGTGGTAAGTGCTTGAAGGCTAGTGGTGTAACTCTGAACTTGTGGTCTAATTTATGAGTCTTTCTCTGGCTCCATTAACTCAAATGTTTAGCTTACTCGACATGTCTCTGCAGGCGGACAATAGATAAAGGGTGGTCCAGTGAACCACGTGGACTTGTTGTCGTGGTGGCAATGACCTTGACGCATGGACTGCTGGGTTTTCTTCTGTCCGCACATGGTACCACTGTCCTGGCTTAGAAGACTGGCGATACGCTGTAGTCTGTTGTGGACGTATGTGTAAAACCTTTTTGACTTGTTACATATGTAGCCAAGGAATACCTTGCTATCTGTGTGAAAATGCACTGCAGCAAACTGTATGTCTATCTTGTCCTGAATAAGGTTGGCCATTTCTACTGCCAAAACTGCTGCACACAGTTCGAGCCTTGGTATTGTAGGTTCAGACTGGGGAGCTAGCTTTGCCTTGACCATTATGAATCCGACCTCAATTTTTCCATCAGTTTGCATTGTTTTCATGTAGGCTACAGCTCCTATCGCCTTAGTCGATGCGTCTGAGAATAGACATAATTCTTTGTGCACTGCTTGACTAGGTGAGGCTGATGTGTAGGTTCTTGGAACATGTAGATCTTTCAGCTCCTGAAAGATCCAAGTTTCCCATTTGACTTGTTTGTCCTCTGGAAGAGGCACGTCCCATTCTGCAGATTCTGAGGTAAGTTCTCTTAGCAGAGCTCTTCCTTGGATTGTGACAGGTGCCAATAGGCCCATGGAATCAAAAATGCTGTTGACAGAGGAAAGGACACCACGCCAGGTAAATGGTTTGTTTGTGAAGGCCACAGAGTAGGTGAATGTGTCTGACTTAATTTCCCAAATGAGACCTAGGCTTCTCT
>NW_018127976.1:4129303-4133620 GCF_001952655.1 Monopterus albus | reverse complement strand
TATTACTACTACTAAGTGTTCCAGTAAACAGGAGAAAGTTGTTTAAATAATGAAAGAAGCTGCAGTTGTACTATGCTCATTTTTCCTTGTAGCAGTTCAAGTTCATTTGTGTTGCCATTTCAGATGAGTTTGCAAGTTTGACATGTTGCCAAAAACATACCCAATCACCACTGAACGAACATATTAAGTGGCGGACTGGAGCGCAGTAAGCAAATACATCTTATCCACTTGTCTTTATCTATTTCACCAGGAAGCCAAAGTGTTCCCAAGCAGGAGACTTTACTGATAAGGGTTAGGGTCCTCTAGCTCTGGCTAAACTGTGCTTTATGTGTTTACTATGCTCCAGTCTGCCACTTAATATGTTCGCAAGGGAACGTGAATTTGGCAAAAATGTTACACAAAACAAACCTACTATTAGGTACAGTACACATCTGTACCATACCTAAAGTCCTGTACCAAAATGGTCTGGTAGAAATATGTGCATCTTTACTCCCCTAGTGTAGTGTCTGCGACAATGGCGTAACACTTGAAGAGTTTAGTGGTAAGTGCTTGAAGGCTAGTGGTGTAACTCTGAACTTGTGGTCTAATTTATGAGTCTTTCTCTGGCTCCATTAACTCAAATGTTTAGCTTACTCGACATGTCTCTGCAGGCGGACAATAGATAAAGGGTGGTCCAGTGAACCACGTGGACTTGTTGTCGTGGTGGCAATGACCTTGACGCATGGACTGCTGGGTTTTCTTCTGTCCGCACATGGTACCACTGTCCTGGCTTAGAAGACTGGCGATACGCTGTAGTCTGTTGTGGACGTATGTGTAAAACCTTTTTGACTTGTTACATATGTAGCCAAGGAATACCTTGCTATCTGTGTGAAAATGCACTGCAGCAAACTGTATGTCTATCTTGTCCTGAATAAGGTTGGCCATTTCTACTGCCAAAACTGCTGCACACAGTTCGAGCCTTGGTATTGTAGGTTCAGACTGGGGAGCTAGCTTTGCCTTGACCATTATGAATCCGACCTCAATTTTTCCATCAGTTTGCATTGTTTTCATGTAGGCTACAGCTCCTATCCCCTTAGTCGATGCGTCTGAGAATAGACATAATTCTTTGTGCACTGCTTGACTAGGTGAGGCTGATGTGTAGGTTCTTGGAACATGTAGATCTTTCAGCTCCTGAAAGATCCAAGTTTCCCATTTGACTTGTTTGTCCTCTGGAAGAGGCACGTCCCATTCTGCAGATTCTGAGGTAAGTTCTCTTAGCAGAGCTCTTCCTTGGATTGTGACAGGTGCCAATAGGCCCATGGAATCAAAAATGCTGTTGACAGAGGAAAGGACACCACGCCAGGTAAATGGTTTGTTTGTGAAGGCCACAGAGTAGGTGAATGTGTCTGACTTAATTTCCCAAATGAGACCTAGGCTTCTCTGTGAAGCTGCTTGTCCACCACCAAGATTGAGGTCTTTGGCAACTGGTGTGCAATCTTCAGGGCAAAAGGCATTTGTGACTGTCTGAGAGTTAGAAGCAAACTTATGCAGGCGCAAATTGGACTCAGTTAGTGAGGTTTGTGTTCTTTGGAGCAAACTGATTGCATCAGCAGGAGTTGGCAAGGAGATCAAGCCATCATCTATGTAAAAATGCCTTTCCACAAACCACAAACTTTATTGTGTCGTCACCATGCTCTCTGGCACCTTCCCTGATTGCTCTCCTCAGTCCAACAGCAACGGCAGGAGATGGAGAGTTGCCAAAGACATGAACCTTCATGCGATATTCGATCACTTCCTTGTCAACATCATTGTCTTTATGCCACAAAAAATGAAGGCAGTTATGATGGTCCTCGCGCACCATGAAGCAGTGAAACATTTGTTGTATGTCAGCCATAATAGCGACCTTTTCTTTCCGAAAGCGTAAAAGGACTCAGATGAGGGTGTTGTTAAGATCAGGGCCAGTAAGGAGTACTTTGTTAAGCAAAACACCTGCGTACTGGGCACTAGAGTCGAAGACGACCCTGATTTGATCTGGCTTTTTTGGGTGGTATACGCCAAACGTTGGGAGGTACCAACACTCCTCTCCCTGTTTTAGTGGGGGTGCCACTTCGGCATGACCACTTGCAAAGATCTTTTCCATAAAGGCCACAAATTGTTGCTGCATTTGGGGCTTCCTAGTTAAGTTCCATTTCAGAGATGAGAACCGACCCAGTGCTTGTGCTTTGTTGTTTGGCAATTGTTGGCGAGGTTCTTTGAAAGGGAGGGGGGCAACCCAACTGTTGTCTTCTTCTCTGTACATGTTTTTGTCCATTATTTCAAGGAAGAGAGTGTCTTCAATGGAGGGAGCTGGTTTGTTGTCGGTCTCCGTTTGGTCAAATACTGTCTGTCCTATAGTTTGCTCAGTCGCTTTTATGGGCCTGTTGGTTTGTGACCTTTCTTTGATGTGCAAAAAGCTATCACAAGGTTCGAACACTGTCGGGCGTCCACTTTCTAGAATGATTGTCTTAAATGTGCCAACTGTTGGCTTATGTACCTTACCCAGACACACATCCCCGACTATGGTCCAACCGAGATGCAGGCATTAGGCAAAGGGGGCACTGTGAGGGCCATTGACTTGCTGCCTGACCTTGTGTATGCTTACTACGTCTCATCCTAGTAGCAAAAGTATTTCAGCTTTTGGGTCTAACTCTGGAATGTGTTTGGCTATGTGTCTGAGGTGAGGCTGGTGTAGTGCCGCACTGGGTGTGGGAATCTCGCACCTATTGTTGGGAATGTCTTGGCATTCGACTAGAGGTGGTAATGGGATTACTACCGGCCCATCCAATGACTTGATCTGAAACCCTTTGGCCATTTTACCCCATGTTCTACAAGGCCTGAACATGTCCTAAGGTTGTAGGAGAAAGGTTCACTGTTAATGTCGAAAATCTGAAATAATTCAGGCCTGGCTAGGGAATGATTGCTTTGGTCGTCTAGAACTACATAGGCTTTAATTGCCTTGTCTCTATAAACTTTAGGGTAAATTCTAGTGAGACAGATTTTTGAACAATAACGACCCCTCTGACCTGAACCGCACACTTCTGTGCAGCTCATTGTAACATTGACAGTGTCTGAAGGATTTTCTCCCTCCCCGCCATTCTCTTGTGGTGGCATGGGAGCCTGTGGTGGAGGGCTGGGGTACATAACTGAGTCGTGGCTTGTGCTGTTGCATTCAGCACACTCTACTGTAGATCTACAGTCCTTAGCTAGATGGGCATCTGAATTGCAGCATTTGAAGCATATTCCTTTCTCTTTGAGAAAGGCCTTTCTTTCGTCCAGAGGTTTGTTCCTGAATGTCCTGCATTTCTTGAGTGGGTGTGGCTTGTTATGCAATGGATAGTTCCTGTTAAAGTCCTTATTGGGGGGCATAACATTTGTTTTGTTTACTGAGATTGGTCTATTTGCGTAGAAGTTTTTTACGTAAGGTTTGCCTGATTTTAGGTGTGTTTGGCTACTTTGTTGATTGAAACTTGGATCGTTGCGTTTCTTGGCTTCTCTGCATATGAATTTGCAAAAGTAGTCAAAAGGCGGAAAGCAGCCATTGTTGTCTTCTTTATATTGTGACCCATGAGACATCCACTTCTCTTGAAGTCCATATGGGAGTTTGTCTACAATCGGGCTTATTCCGTGTGAAGTGTCAAGGTAAAGTAGGCCAGGGAAATATCCGTCTTCCTTAGCACCCTGGATCTCTTGTAGCAGATCCCCAAGCTCACGCAGCTTAACATGATCTTTAACCATCAATCTTGGAAAACTGTTGAGACGCTGAAAGATTGATTTTTCAGTCATCTCTGGTACTGCATAACACTCATGTAGCCTCTCCCATGCCTTCTGCAAGGCTAGTGTGGTGTTGTCAATGTATACTGAGCGTATGCGTTTCACCTGTTCGTTGATGACATGTGGCCAGTAATTGCTGAGAACACGGAGATTTCTTAAGTTCCATTTGAGCTTGGACATATTCTCTTGTACGTTCCTTTTTTAATGTGTCTGACACAGATTTTCTGCTTCCTGTCTCATCTCATGTTGCCTCAGCTTCCTCTAGTGCTTGCACTTTAGCTACTGCAGCATCAGCTTCTCTTTGTAATGTCAGCACTTCCAGTTCTGTGTCTATTTTAGCTTTCTCCACTTTTAGCTGTGCCTCTTTGCTTGCATATAATGCTCTCACCTTAGCGGCTTCTGCTTTAGCCTGAGCCTGGGCGGCGCTTACGGCAAATGCAGATGAGTTGGCGACTAATTGCAGGGTATTACAATGTCCACATCTTGCCCGTGGGCTTCTGTTTACAGCTCAAAACCGGAAGCAGGAAG